>NC_061512.1:226043689-226062068 GCF_022539505.1 Lolium rigidum | reverse complement strand
CCTCAAACTGATCAAATTCTCAAATTAACTGTTTTTTTGTGTGGGTTGAGGCCGAAAGTTGACGCGGAACAGAGCCTTCAAACCGTAAACCCTCAAAAGAATTGAAAGCCCAACCCTCATTTTCCATCCCAGCCTGCTCAAACACAAGTTGAGAGGCAAAAAACACAGGTCCCTTCATCTGGTCAACAGCGCATCACCGGAGGGAAATTTCCCTCAACCGCTCCTCCTTCCCTACGCTGCCGTCGGCCCTCGTCCGCCCGCCGCCGGCCATGGAGGCCCCGCCAGCCCCCGCCCCACCGCGGCTCGAGCGGCCCCGCGCAGCCGCCTCCTGCCCCCGTCCTGGCCCCGAGCGCCGCCGTGGTGGCCGGTATGGTGGCCTCCACGCATGTCGGCATGAAGAGGAGGCGAGCGCACGTCCTCACAGCCACCCCCCCCGCGCGCGCCACTGTCTCCCCCGCCCGGTGCGCCCCCGCCGCAGCACCCGCCCCAAAGAGGAACACGCCGGCCAGCTTGGGGCCAAAGAAGGCCCGAGTGAAGAAGCCGGCTAGCCGCAAGAAGGCCACTCCTCCGCCTGTCTCTGTCCCTCCGCCGCCAACCGCCAATGAGGTGCTCGACGAAATGTCGGCCCCAACTACTTCTTACATGGGACTGCTCAACGATGCCGAGGTGAACATTGGGGCTCCTCCCCTCGATTCGTTCGACTTTGAAGGTGAGGAGGAAGAAGAGGAGGAGGCGAGTGCGGAGGAGGAAGAGGTGGCCGAGATCAATGAGGTGGCGTTCCAAACCGCTCAAGAGGAAGGGGGTGCTCGCCGGCCCATGATCCGATCGTCGAACTACACCGAGGTTGAAGATGTTCTTTTGGTTCGTGCTTGGTCCGAAGTTGGGATGGATGCGGTTCATGGCACAGATCAAACCGGGAAACGCTATTGGCAACAGATCGAGGACAAGTATTGCAAGCTCAAGCCCAAGACCGGCCGCTTGGTCCATCGTTCTTACCGGTCACTTCAAGGACGGTGGGAGGTGATAAAGCCCGCTTGTGCTCGTTGGAGTGCGGCTATGGACCAAGTGATTAACGCTCCACCAAGTGGCACCATTGAGAGTAAAACTATGAACCATGCATCATTTATAATCATTTGCAAGTTTGTTTCATGATATGTGTGTTTCACAATTGTGTTTTGCTAATATTCATTTGCAAATATTGTATGTTGCTGTCATTTTTGAGGAAATCCTGTTTTGAAGGTTTCCCTCAAACAACCATCAAAATAGAATATTTTGTTTTAACAGTTGGTTTGACAATACTGATCTGCGCCGGCCGTTTAGGACTTCAAATTAGCGTTTTCTCGGCCCTCAAACTAAGGGTTACCAGTTTGAGGGCACTACTAGTAGCCACGAGTTCAGGCCAAGGCAACGTCGGCGTTGGGCCGATGAGACGTTGTTGCCTTACATCATGTCACCTAGTGCAGATATTGCCTGGCTGTGAATCAAACCAAACACGCATCAGGCTTCTATTTGTAGCTGCGTCATACGAGATACCAAGGAGAAGGTCGCTTAAGGCATCTCCAACCGCGCGATCCAAACGAACGGTGTATTTTATCCGTTTGGGTCGTCCACCGGACAAGCGGATGTCGCGCGGACGCTCGTAGACGTCCTGCCCGATTTTTATTCCCCAACGCTGCTACGACCCAAATTACTGCTTCTTCTCCTTCATCCCAAGTAGTACTACTTGCCAAGCTGAGCACCGCACAGCTCCGGCGGTCGTTGCCTCGGTCCCCGTCGCTCGGGTGGAGGCTGCTGCTCCGGCTTGTGCGCTGGAGGAGAGGTGGAGGGGGCCCCGGTGGTGGCCAGGTGCGCCTCGACCGACGCCGGGGATGACGCCCGCGCTGCGCCTCGACGGAGGCCGACCTGCGGACGCCTTGACGGAGACCGCATCTTCGCCTGGTTCCGCCCGCGCCTAGCCGTCGACGGCCCATGTCCAAAACCTGCGCCCCGCCCGCAGCGCTCGCCAGCGCGAGCAAGAGGCCAAACAGTGGCGGCGCTCGCGAGCTAGCAGCTTGCGGCGGCGGCGTTAAGCACACTACGCGTGTACGCGCGCGTAGCAGCAACACCATCACTAGGCCTACGCGCATGCAGCTAAGCGCCCCACTCGCTCTGCCCTGCTCCGGCGCTGCGCCCTGTTTCCCTGCTGCTGTGCCGCCGTTCGGCTTCCCGTCGACCCGCCGCGTCACCCGTACCACGGCGAGCTTGGCAGGGACGAGCGCCTCGCGCACGCTCAGCACGGCGAGAAGGGCTAGCTCGGCGCCAGCGCGCACGCGCACCACGACGAGCTTGGCCGGGACGACCGCCTCGCGCACACGCTACACGACGAGCTTGGCCGAAACGAGGGCCTCGCGTGGGAGCACGTCGCCGCGCGCACGTCGGCCGAATTCTTGGCGAGGGCGTGGCGGCCGGCCTGCAGCGACGCGGGCGCATCGCGGCGTGGAACTGGTCGAGGTGGGCGTGGAGGTGGTCGAGCGAAGGCTGCGAGCGCGTGGCGCGGGCGGAGGCTGCGGCGGCGCGCGCTCTGCAGTGGCGAGCGGCCGACAACCGTGCCCGCGCGCACGGCGAGCTCCACCCCCGCCAGTGGCTCGCGCGGCCGGCGACCGTGCCCGCGCGCACGGCGAGCTCTGCCCCCGCCCGTCCCTGCGAGCACCGTCCCCAACCTCCGACCCTGCGAGCTCCGCCCCTGCTTCGTCTTGCTCGGCGGCGTCGAGGCCGGCGGCGCTCGTTTCTGCTCAAAAAAAAGGAGGTGGCGGCGGCAGGGGCCTCCAGGCGATGGTGGCGGCGGATCTTGGTTAGACGGGATCCAATCCGACGAGGAGGGATGGAGGTTTCCATGGGAAAAAGCAATCACAGGAAGACAGAGGAGAGAGAAGGGTGGGGGCCTATTTTGTGTCACTGTCACGGTGGGCGGGACGCGGACATACGCGGATACAATGGACGCCCGCGTTCGTCCGGCTCGCTCCAAAAGTCTCCCAAATTTGAGCCAGCTTTGGGTCGCGCAGGACACCACAGCTGTCCGTTTTTAATTTGGGTCTCCCCGTTGGGAGCAGGTTTTACCCAAACGGATCCATTCGACGTCCGTTTTTGGGTTTAGATGCCCCCGTTGGAGATGCCCTTACATCAGGACGCGTATGCACGGAGTATAACTCCGTATTTGCTCAAGTCCACGTCGGTCGGTGTCAGTGCAATGCAATGCAATCATTCAGTCGATCGACGACAAGTCCAAATCGCCCAGGGCCAAGGCCTACTCTCCGGACCAATACCCCGGATGCGGCCTTTGCTAGGTCGCGCCCAAACATCGAAATCGGCCCCACGTACAGAGATCACGCGAGATCATCAAGCTAAGAGGATCTGCAGCTCATCTGCAAATTGTGCACGGCAGCTTGGCACCGGTTTTTGTTCAGGTTTTACGTGGTGCAGGATACATATGGGAGCCGTAGAGCTCAAGTAGGGGAGATTACATTAGCACGTGTTCTAACTTGTTTGCATATTGACTTATCTACATGATAATGATAATAAGCAAGAAATAGAGATGTTAAACATATGCATGCTACCTCCTTTGTATTTAAAAGCATGGCATATATATGTCTTTCCAAATGTCACACAATGTAAAGTTTGACCTATGAGTTTTTCAAAGTCAAGTAATCCAAACTTTATGTTGTTTGTTTCTTGTGTGAGTTTAATTATAAAAATCCGTATGACACAAGCATTAGCATGCTAAACCGCACATCAGACTAAACACGTGTAGCATATCCAAATATCGAGCAACAAGTAGTGAAGAAAAAAAAGAGGAGACTCACACGTACATTAGGACCGGAAAGGTCATCAATTCAACAACACCACATTCATTATTAATGTCGTCCATGGTGTGTTCCATGGGGGACCTGGATCTAGCACCCTAGTAGATGGCCAGGGGTGTGTTCCATGTAGGGACTCCTAAAACTAGTGGGAGGCTCTACTTTATCGATAACATGCATTATTCAGATATAGAAGCAAACAAAATACACAAACGGTTCAACACATGCGTGTTGCTTCCTCCGTGCTTAAAAGTGAGGCCTGCAGTTTTTTTTTCCAGAAGTCACACAATGTAAAGTTTGATCTATAAGTTTTTCCAACTGTCAAATAACAACTTCATTTTCTTTCATCTTTATCCAAATTTTTTTTCCAACGACATACTTTCTCCTGAAACTTTGTATGTATGGGTGACAACAACAAAGAGTATTACCGTAAGATTGTAAGATAGGGATGGACCAAACAAGTTATTTCAGAAGAAATCCTAAGAAAAGAAAACATGAATTGCAAAAAAAATATAGGCAATTGTCAAGTGTGCATTTAACCAATTCTCAGCACAAACAAAAATGTACACCCTCTATTTCGAAGTACTTTTCATAGATTTGTATAGATATGCATGTATCTAGTTTGTGTATAGATAGATACTAATCTAGATAAATGTGTGACATTTTATTTAAGACAAAGTGAGTATATTTTTTCTTAGATTGAGTGAGTACATTTAATTCTTATAAAGCTTCAGCATGCTCACTCGGGAAGCAGTGTGTGTCATATCCTCACATCCTGTTTTTTTTTTCTGGTAAACCTTGGATCCCAGGTCTATGTGTATATATTTATCTCGAGTGAACTCCGGTTGTGATATATTGTGTTTGAATAGGTCGCACATGTGTGGCTGTAATAGCGTGAGTGCGTTGTGTATTAGTTGTGTGCCGTTATAATCACAAAAATTATTTATTACCGTTGGGAAACTAGAGTTTTTGAAAAGTAAGGGGCGCACAAGGGTGATTATTGAATCCGGTAACATGTATCTATTTTTATGCGGTAACACGCATGTCATGCAATCTACTTTTCATGTTCCTTTAGTTTTCTCATTTGTGATTGACCAACATCTAAGACTACTTTAACTATCTCAATGTCACGATACGACTTCTACCTGAGACGATTAAGATGAAATGGTGTACAAGTGTGTGGCAAAGAATATGTGAAGCCCATCTGTTGGCACGAGTGAAGACCAAGTGACAGTGCAACAAGATAACCGATGGAAGCAGGTTAAAGGGTCGTGCCATTAGTGGAAGCATTCTATTTGAAAGTTGAATCCCTGTGGGAATTTCTCTAACTCCTCCTCTATAGTTGGTCGTTGATTCCTTCTTCCAACGCAACACTATGGAAATAGTATTAAATTATAGAGCTGGATGAGTAAATTGGGGAAGGAATCCCACATTTGGTATTGAGGCAACAAGGTCTTCGGATCCGCGGTTGTAATTTTTCCCTATCGATTATCTCACCTTACATGCATTAAATTAGTGTATGTTTGTGTCTGTTCGATGCCCTTGTAACTATGGAAATCCTCAAACAAATCATAACATTGTAACCGGAAAATCTTAACATTCCACATCTTATTTTACTACTATCTCCCGTGTATTTGTTTTATGGCTCCTTTAGCAAGATTGTGTCGAAGACAACCAACTATTACAGAGTTCAACCAATTGCAAGATAAAGCCGGTGGACTAGATATATTTTACGGGATTGACATGATCCATATCTCGTACACAACTTTCCTTTTGTAAGGATTCTTGTATTGGAGGGGGGGACATTTCCCGCCTGAATACCAGCACAAGGCGGATGTGAAGCCTCGAACACGGGTGGGTTGCTTGGTGTCAGCGACTCCTCCCCATCCGAGCTAGGGCTGTTATTCGTCATCGAGTTTCTGAAACTCAGTACTATTGGCAATATCACCTTGATACTCTCTTGGAGTCTTTTTTTCAATGCCATGTTACTATATTAGTTCAGCATTTGTCAAAACTTATAAAGAACAAATAGAAAGTGCAGAGTCTTATGGGCTAAACGGGCCACACTCCAAGTAGTTGTGCGAGTGGGCCGCTTCAGAACCGACTTTACGATGGTTCGGCGGCGCAAAAGACCAGAAGAGAAACCCTCTTCGTGGCCACCCTCAGAAAAAAAAAACCCGTTCCCCTCTCGACCTCAGTCCCCAATTCCGCGCCGCCGGCGAGAGTTCGGCTCCCGCACGGCCGCGCCTATCCCCTCCGTACCTGCCAGGGGACCCTCCTGCTCGAGCTGCACCTACAATCGGTGAAGGTCGATAGCCAGGTCCTCGGCCCGGTCCCATCGCCGCCGCTAGATCCGTCGTCTTCAAGCCCAGGTATGGTTTCATCCAAGTTCCGAATTTTCATGTCGGCGATTCTGCAGATCTTTTTAATGGATTAATTACCGGAATCTGATGAAGGGCATTGATTATTTACCGCACACATTCTGCGGCGCCGTCGCGATCTGCAGGGAGATGAGCAGCTACAGAGGGAGCGGAGGGAAGCGCCTCCGGACGTCGCCGTCTGACGCGGAGGGTAGCCCCGAGCAGCCGCCGAGGAACAGGCGTCGCCAGTGGTTTTCGGCCTACTCGCCTTCGCCGTCGCCCTACCGGTCGCCCTCGCCGCTGCCGTCCCCGTCGCTCTACCGCTCACCCTCTCCTTCGCCCTGCCGCTCGTGGTCGCAAAGGCTGCCCAGCGAAGACGAGGACAATGCCGACGACCGCAGCCGCAGCCGCGGTTCGGACGAGATCGACGCGCAGGGGCGGCCTCTCTGGAGGCCAAACGGGTACAAAGGGGCAGGGCAGCGGGGCCACAGCGACGTGTTCAGCGTCCACATCGGCGGCGACGACTACGACCACCTCTTCACCTGCAAGTGCTGCCGCCGCATGCTCAGCTCGCCGGTCTTCCAGGTGAGGTTCACCTCCAGTGTTTATTATGTGTAGACCAAGGTTCAGTTATAAAGTCTTTTATTGTCAGAGCAACTAACCCAGGTGTTCTTGATCGCCTGCAGTGCCCATTTGGCCATGTTACCTGCTCGAGGTGCGACAGCGAATACGGGGACAACCGGTGCAGCAGCTGCGGTGCCGCCAATGGCTACGGGCGCAACCGCGCCGTCGAGGAGTTCCTCAGCCGCATTCGCTTCTCCTGCCACAACAAAGAGCATGGCTGCACAACCCTCCTCGCCCACCATGAGATGCGTGCGCACGAGGAGTCTTGCCGCTACGAGCCCTGCTTCTGCCCCATCCCTCGCTGCGGCTTCGCAGGCCTGTCCGACGCCCTCAAAGCTCACCTCATCGACAACCACCACTGGCTCACGGTCAACTTCCGCTACGGCGAGAGCTTCCAAGCCCATGCCCTCATGTCGACCATCATGCACAGCAAGGACGATGGCGAGCTCTTCTTCCTGGACAGCTTCCGCGAGGGCCGCGGCACTGCTCTGTCCATGATCTGCGTCCGCCCCGACAACGCGGTCGCGCAGGAGTTCGTGTACGAGCTGAAGACAACGGCGAGGAACGGCGACAGACGTCACAGGCTGCAAATGCAGTCAATGGCGCGGAACACGTCGCTGCGGAACGGGATTGGGGAGAAAGAGAAGGTGTTCCTGCTGGTCCCTAATGACGCTCAGTTGGGTGGCCACGTGGAGGTGTGCATCCGTAAGGATGTTGCCGGTGCATCTCCGTAGGTTAGACGACCAATATCGATGGCGATACTATCTGGTTTTAGGCTACTGGTACTCCTCATCTCACATTGCAGTTTATTGTTGAATGCCCCAGGTAATCTGAATCTCATTTCACATTGCTGCATTAACTATCAGCCATTGTCTAGATATACTTATATGCTTGTCTGAGGAGGTAGAGAGAAATTATGATAAGCTTTGGTGGTAATTAGGTTCATTTTTTATCTGCCCTTGCACATGCTCATCCCTTGTGGATTCGTTCTCAGCAGATTCGTCTTGGCGCATCTCTCGATGTCGCACCAATTCTTGATCCTGACGTCCAAATGCTTGTACAAGTTGATTCTCTATAGTCAGGGTGTAGGATTGTTTTTTTCTTTAGATGTTGCTAGCATGTTACCAAGGTGGGTTACTTCTACGACATCGTCACAGGCTACGACATCCCGAGCTTGTAAAGGACCTTGTGGCGTGTTGGTCTCTGGATCAGCAATTCTCTCCGTCAGTCACCCTGGCATCCAGCGTCCATAGGACGGGATTGCCTTTCCCTTTTCCTTTTCATGAGAGCTGATAATTGTGGCCATGTTGGGAGCTATTTCTTGCAGCCTGTCAAATTATTTGCTCACAGCGTATAAACAGAACAACTTGTTATGGACACTCCTAGACCTGGATGCATGAAAATTTAATGTTTTTTTCATACAAGTTTAAGGCTTGAAAAGAAGCTATAATAGTATTATTATATATTTTCACGGGAGCAAAATTTAAATATTATTTTTGGTATCACCCAGTTCCACTGCTGCATATGAATATAGGTTTTATGAATTAATACTTACCGCAAGTTAGACAATTTTATTTTTTTATGATAGTTAACATATTTTTCTGTTGGAGATGGTTTGGTTTTATGCACTAATTAGATAATTTTGAGAACTTTGTTTTTAATAGGGAAGCCCACAGCCTCTGCATGAGTTGCATAAACCTCTTTATTAAGGATTTATATAAGGTCTTATTATTACAGATCATGGATCATATAAAGTCTCCACATGAATCAACCATCTAAAAAGTACTAAGGCTGGTCATAGTGCTAGTATCTTGGATAGTATCATGTATTGTAGGTTCACAAAAATGCTGATGTAGCATCTATTTAAGGAGAAAAGATATGATTAGAGTAACATAGATGGATACTGTATCATAGTGCATGTTAGAAAGTTAGATGGATATTGTATCATAGTGCATGTTAGAAAGTTAATGCTAAATAGATCTTGTACACAAATTTGTATTATAATTTTATAAAATAATAAATTTAGAAGACTATAATATTATTCTATAATACCACCCATTATAGAGATAGTATCATAGGCAAGTATCATATGTACGATACTACTATATGATACTATACACTATGATCAGTCTAAGAGTAAGCAACATCTTGGCACTATAATGTCAATCTTCGATCAACACGCCAGCTGCGTCGGCCGTAGAAATACTGTCCCACCGTTGCTAAACGGTTACACCTGAACTCTATGGTCTAGCGATCCTCCACCGGCTGGAGATAGGTCCAGGTATAAATTCAAACGTAGCCAAAAAAGAATAACCTGTAAAAATAGTGGAAAATTTATTTATTAAAGATAAAGTTTTATCACACTTTTCATACAGCCCAAAGTAAAGCACGCTTAGCCTAAAGTAAAGTGCACAACAATTTTAGTGTGGTCTTTATCTTTTTAGCTACTCCATTTAACCAATTTCTATACATTTTTGTAATACTGACGGGAGGAGGGGTATTGAAAGTCATGTATACAATCCTCCATAAATATTTTGCAAAAGGGGATGAAATAAAAAGATGTTGTATTGTCTTATCTTGAACACAAAAGCAGGATCCATGCCAATTCCGTTTAATCAAGTTATTCTTTGTTAGTATCATCTTTATGTGGAGAAACCACACAAAGATTTTAATCTTAAGTGTTATTTTTTTCACAAATATATTTCTTTAGATAGACTGTACAACCATTAAGAAGATCTAGATACATTGACTTGACCGTGAAAACTCTAGCTGAGTTTAAACTCCATTTAAAAGAATCGTTGTCATCGGTTAGCTGAACCAATATTAGATGATGCAGCAAGTGAATCTATCTATCCCATTTATTTTCACTTAAAGTTCGTCTAGAACTTATATTTATAGGATTTGAACTTGGCATATTTGCAACCGTAACATGTTTATGATAAACAATATTATAAAAAGTTGGGTATTCATTGGCTAAAGGCTTGTCCCCTAACCAAATATCCTCCCAAATCTTGTCGCCTCGTCGTTGCCGACCACAAAAGAACCTCTCTTAAATAAATCATCTTTAGCCTTCATCAAACCCTTCCAAAAGGAAGAGTTAGTTGGTTTTGCTTAAACCTAAGACAATTTTTTTACTGAAACCCAAGATAAAGTTTTAGCATGTAGATATTTTTATAGAGGAATTCTTGCCACATACCTTCCTCATTCATGAGTTTAAATAACCACTTACTAAGCAAACTCCTGTTTTTTTAAATCTAAGACCTCCACGCCTAAACCTACTTGGTCTTTTAATCTACAAATAATATTTCACTTAGTGAGCTTTTTTTTTCTTATGCTCATCATTTTGCCAAAAGAATCAAGACCTGTAAAAATTGGGTTTCGTTCTAACCCTTTTAGGTATTTGAAGGAAAGAGAGTATAAACATTGGTATGCTGGTAAGGATAGAATTGATTAAGACTAACCAGTCCCTATAAGATAACAATTTTTTAATCCAACTACTCAGTTTTTTTTTTTCTCAAAGCCATCCTCAACCAGTTTCCACTAGCTATTTTTTTTATATTTACGGTAATAGATTGGAATTCCCAAGTATCTAAAAGGGAGAGACCCTATGTCCCACCCAAAAAGAACCCTATAGTCATTATCGACCACTTTGGCCTAGACAAAGCAAAAACTCTCACTCTTATGCAAATTTATGTTTAACCCAGATAATTGCTCAAAGATGCAAAGTATTAATTTCATATCAAGAGTTTTTTGCACATCGTGTTCCATAAAAATAATAGTATCCTCAGCATAGTGTAGGAAGACACCCTACCATCAACTAGATATGGAATGAATCCCCCTACTTGCATATCTGTGACTATGCTAAAAAAGAATCCGTGATAGAAGATCATGTCCGAGACCTTTCTTTGTTTGAAAATAATAACCTAGATCATCATTAACTCTAATATCCACACTTCATTTCTCAATATATTGTTGGATACACTTCCACTATTTTGGGTTGAATCCTTTCATATGTAGAGCTTGCTACAAGAAGGACCAATTTACTTCATCATACACCTTCTCGAAATATATCTTAAACAGAACACCATTCATTTTCTTCCTATGAAGTTCGTGGATAGTCTCTTGAAGGATAACCACTCCCTCTAAAATGTGTCTACCGGACATGACGGCAGTTTGAGTTCGTTGAATAATATTTCGTCTATCAGAGTGACTCTATGGTCCCCAGTTTCGTGAATACTTTAAAGTTGACCTTAAGTAACAAATAGGACGATATTGCTGAATTTGAATGGAATTTTCTTTTTTAGGGGGGGAGTATAGTGGTGCCAAAATTAAGGTGGAAAAGTGGCAGCTCTCCCTTCTAAAAGTTCTCAATCATGGCCAATAAATCTACTATTATGACATCCCAAAAAGATTAGTAAAACTTGACAGGAAACCTATCTAGTCATGGTAGTTAGTTCTTTTCTATTTGCATCACAGCTTCGTGAACTTCTTTTTCGGAGAAGTTTTTCGGAGAAGTCAGCTGTCAATATTTCATTCTGATGATCCGAAAATTGTTTAATATCATGAGTCACCGATTGAACCATCATACAATTACTAGGTGCAGGGCGGACTAGAAAGATTAATGTAATACTCTGAGATGTATGTTTTTAAATTCTCTTGACCAGTGATTGTTCCTTCATCTCTTGCGCTATCCGAAAAATATTTTTCCTCCTATGTTTACCGTTTGCAATTAGATGAAAGTAGTTAGTATTATCACCACCCTCTTGGACATGTTTTACCTTCGCGCGCTGAACCGACTTAGACTCCTCCTCAAGTCTTAGCTTAGATACTTCCTCATTAGCATTACACATGTTTTTTCTCTCATCTTCATTCAGATGAATAGTTTTAGCTTTTCGATCTAAAATAACAATTATGTTAAGCAAACGCCCCTTTTCAATCCTATAAGAGCCACTTAAGCTTCTCGCCCATCCCGGAAGGAATTGTCTTAGATGTCTTATTTTGTTTTGCGGAATATGAACTTAGTACTATTAGAATCTCTTTGTAATGGATGCTTTCTATGATGTCAAGAACAAGCTTAGGATGCCTTTTGCTATGGAAATTATCATTGCAGCTGCTTGGGGGATATGGATTGTCAGAAACAACAAGATTTTCAAAAAAATCAATTTCCAAACTTCCAGAGCTGGAAGGCCATTTACAAGAATGAGCTTCAAATGATACAATATAGGATAAAGAAAAACATGCTGATCCTTTCAAAGAATGGATACAAAACCAAGTGTAGAGAGAAAAATGCTTGATGTCTACGGGTGCTTCTATTCTTGTAGACAGTGTTGGGCCTCCAAGAGCAGAGGTTTGTAGAACAGCAGCAAGTTTCCCTTAAGTGGATCACCCAAGGTTTATCGATCTCAGGGAGGAAGAGGTCAAAGATATCCCTCTCAAGCAACCCCGCAACCACAAAGCAAGAAGTCTCTTGTGTCCCCAACACACCTAATAGGTGCACTAGTTCGGCGAAGAGATAGTGAAATACAGGTGGTATGAATAAATATAAGCGGTAGCAACGGCACCGGAAAAGTGCTTTGCCCAGGATCGGCGTGTGGTTGATGGTGGTAATATTGCGGACATTAGAGATGCGAGTAAAACAAGTAAACAAGCAGCGATAGCGATATTTAGGAACAAGGCCTAGAGATCATACTTTCACTAGTGGACACTCTCAACTTTGATCACATAACAGAATAAATAGATAAATGCTAGACTCTACACTCTCTTGTTGGATGATGAACACCACTAATCGTGTAGGATTACACGAACCCTCAATGCCGGAGTTAACAAGCTCCACAATATTCGATGTTCATGTTTAAATAACCTTAGAGTGCATGACAAATCAACATAACCAAACCAAGTACTAACATAGCATGCACATTATCACCTTCACACTACGAAAGGAGGCATAGATCACATCAATACCATCATAGCAATAGTTAACTTCATAATCTACAAGAGATCACAATCATAGCCTACGCCAAGTACTACACGATGCACACACTCGTCACCATTACACCGTGCAGGAGGAATAAACTACTTTAATAACATCACTAGAGTAGCATACAGATAAATTGTGATACAAAACACATTGCAATCATAAAGAGATATAAATAAGCACTTCACTATGCCATTCATAACGATGAATACGTATTCCGTGAAATATAGCCTAAGAGACCCACACGGTGCACACACTCGTCACCTTTACACACGTGGGACAAGGAGTCTCCGGAGATCACATAAGTAAAACCCACTTGACTAGCACAATGACATCTAGATTACAAGCATCATCATATGAATCTCAATCATGTAAGGCAGCTCATGAGATTATTGTATTGAAGTACATATGAGAGAGATTAACCACATAGCTACCGGTACAGCCTCGAGCCTCGATGGAGAACTACTCCCTCCTCATGGGAGACAGCAGCGTTGATGAAGATGGTGGTGGTGTCGATGGAGGAGCCTTCCGGGGGCACTTCCCCGTCCCGGCGGCGTGCCGAAACGAGACTCCCGTCCCCCGCATCTTGGCTTCGCGATGGCGGCGGCTCTGGAAGGTTTTCTCTGGTTTCGTCGAACGTAATAGGGTTTTCGCGACGGAGACCTTAAGTAGGCGGAAGGGCAGCCTCGGAGGGGTCCTGGTGGGCCCACACACTAGGAGGGCGCGGCCAGGGCTTGGGCCGCGCCGCCCTACTGTGTCCCCACCTCGTGGCCTGATACGTCTCCGACGTATCGATAATTTCTTATGTTCCATGCCACATTATTGATGATATCTACATGTTTTATGCACAGTTTATGTCATATTCGTGCATTTTCTGGAACTAACCTATTAACAAGATGCCGAAGAGCCGCTTGTCTGTTTTCTGCTGTTTTTGGTTTCGAAATCCTAGTAACGAAATATTCTCGGAATTGGACGAAATCAACGCCCGTGGTCCTATTTTGCCACGAAGCTTCCAGAAGACCGAAGGAGAGTCGAAGTGGGGCAGCGAGGTGGCGACACACCAGGGCGGCGCGGCCCAGGCCCTGGCCGCGCCGGCCTGTGGTGTGGGCCCCTCGTGCCGCCTCTTTACCTGCCCTTCCGCCTACAAATAGCCTCCGTCGCGAAACCCCCGAGTACCGAGAGCTACGATACGGAAAACCTTACCGAGACGCCGCCGCCGCCAATCCCATCTCGGGGGATTCGGAGATCTCCTCCGCACCCTCGCCGGAGAGGGGATTCATCTCCCGGAGGACTCTTCACCGCCATGGTCGCCTCCGGAGTGATGAGTGAGTAGTTCACCCCTGGACTATGGGTCCATAGCAGTAGCTAGATGGTTGTCTTCTCCTCATTGTGCTTCATTGTTGGATCTTGTGAGCTGCCTAACATGATCAAGATCATCTATCCGTAATGCTATATGTTGTGTTTGTCGGGATCCGATGGATAGAGAATACTATGTTATGTTAATTATCAAGTTATTACCTATGTGTTGTTTAAGATCTTGCATGCTCTCCGTTATTAGTAGAGGCTCGGCCAAGTTTTCGCTATTAACTCCAAGAGGGAGTATTTATGCTCGATAGTGGGTTCATGTCTCCGTGAATCTGGAGGAGTGACAAGAACCTCTAAGGTTATGGATGTGCTGTTGCCACTAGGGATAAAACATTGATGCTATGTCCGAGGATGTAGTTATTGATTACATTACGCGCAATACTTAATGCAATTGTCTGTTGTTAGCAACTTAATACCGGAGGGGTTCGGACGATAACCCGAAGGTGGACTTTTTAGGCATAGATGCATGCTCGGATAGCGGTCTATGTACTTTGTCGTAATGCCCAATTAAATCTCACTATATTTATCATGACATGTATGTGCATTGTTATGCCCTCTCTATTTGTCAATTGCCCGATCGTAATTTGTTCACCCAACATGCTTTTATCTTATGGGAGAGACACCTCTAGTGAACTCGTGGACCCCGGTCCATTCTTTTATACCTGAAATACAAATCTGCTCGCAATACTTGTTCTTTACTCGTTTTCTTGCAAACAATCATCTTCCACACAATACGGTTAATCCTTTGTTACGAGCAAGCCGGTGAGATTGACAACCTCACTCGTTTCGTTGGGGCAAAGTACTTTGGTTGTGTTGTGCAGGTTCCACGTTGGCGCCGGAATCTCCGGTGTTGCACCGCACTACATCCCGCCGCCATCAACCTTCCGTAGGATAACGTTGCATAGAAAACAAAAAATTTCCTACCGCGAACACGCAATCCAAGCCAAGATGCAATCTAGAAGATGGTAGCAACGAGGGGGTATCGAGTCTCACCCTTGAAGAGATTCCAAAGCCTACAAGAGGAGGCTCTTGTTGCTGCGGTAGACGTTCACTTGCCGCTTGCAAAAGCGCGTAGAAGATCTTGATCACGATCGCTTCCGGCGCCACGAACGGGCAGCACCTCCGTACTCGGTCACACGTTCGGTTGTTGATGAAGACGACGTCCACCTCCCCGTTCCAGCGGGCAGCGGAAGTAGTAGCTCCTCTTGAATCCGACAGCACGACGACGTGGTGTCGGTGGTGGAGAAATCCGGCGGAGCTTCGCTTAAGCGTGCGGGATATGGTGGAGGAGAGAGACCGCTAGGGTTTGGGGAGAGGGGCGCGGCTAGGGCACCCTCGAGGGGTGCGGCCATGGTGGTGGCTTGAGTGGCCGGCCAGCCCCTCTCTCCCCCTCTTTATATAGGTGGAGGCCCCAAGGTTTAGGTCAAAGAGTCCGAATAAGACCCCAACAAAACCTTCCAAGTGTCCAAACCTAGGGGAGTGGGACTCCCCCTTTCCTTGGTGGGGTGGCCGCCACCATGGTGGGGAGTCCACTTGGGACTCCTCCTCCCTTAGGTTGGCCGGCCAAGGTGGGTGGAGTCCCTCTGGGACTCCACCTTCCATCCTTATTTCTTCCGAACTTTTCTAGAACCTTCTAGAACCTTCCGTAGAACCTTCCGGATCATTTTAATTCACATAAAATGACATCCTATATATGAATATTATTCTCCGGACCATTCCGGAACTCCTCGTGATGTCCGGGATCTCATCCGGGACTCCGAACAAATATTCGAACTCCATTCCATATTCAAGTACTACCATTTCAACATCCAACTTTAAGTGTGTCACCCTACGGTTCGTGAACTATGCGGACATGGTTGAGTACTCACTCCGACCAATAACCAATAGCGGGATCTAGAGATCCATAATGGCTCCCACATATTCAACGATGACTTTAGTGATCGAATGAACCATTCACATACGATACCAATTCCCTTTGTCACGCGATATTTTACTTGTCCGAGGTTTGATCTTCGGTATCACTCTATACCTTGTTCAACCTCGTCTCCCGACAAGTACTCTTTACTCGTACTCGTGGTATGTGGTCTCTTATGAACTTATTCATATGCTTGCAATACATTAGACGACATTTCACCGAGAGGGCCCGGAGTATATCTATCCGTCATCGGGATGGACAAATCCCACTCGTTGATCCATATGCCTCAACTCATACTTTCCGGATACTTAATCCCACCTTTATAACCACCCATTTACGCAGTGGCGTTTGATGTAATCAAAGTACCTTTCCGGTATAAGTGATTTACATGATCTCATGGTCATAAGGACTAGGTAACTATGTATCGAAAGCTTATAGCAAATAACTTAATGACGAGATCTTATGCTACGCTTAATTGGGTGTGTCCATTACATCATTCATATAATGATATAACCTTGTTATTAATAACATCCAATGTTCATGATTATGAAACTAATCATCCATTAATCAACAAGCTAGTTTAAGAGGCATACTAGGGACTTCTTGTTGTCTACATATCACACATGTACTAATGTTTCGGTTAATACAATTATAGCATGATATATAAACATTTATCATAAACATAAAGATATAAATAATAACCACTTTATTATTGCCTCTAGGGCATATCTCCTTCAGTCTCCCACTTGCACTAGAGTCAATAATCTAGTTTACATTTGTAAAGATATAACACCTTGGCCTTCCGGTGCTTTATCATGTATTGCTCACGCTCAGAAACGTATGTATTTTGTAATTCATTTGCGTCTCAACGCATCACTCATTTCTAAATGAGTTGGCATTAAATATGTTTGATCTTCTGGTGGAACCTTAATTCCGTTCGTCCGAAATATGTCACTAATATTGTCACACACAATATAGCTTCAAAGTTCCGACTCTGTCGGAACTACACCAAGTTCTCAAAGAACCTCTTGACTTAACATCCTTTGTCATTGTCAAAATAATGACATACTCTTGCCTTCTTTTGTAGAATCCGTCACAATATTTAGAACTCTTCTAAATCTAGCATAGACAACTTCTAGCTCATTGTGCTACCTTTTAAACAACACTTAGTCTAATTTGAGATTGAAATTATATTTTATATGTGACAAAACCAATATTGGTGTAACACCTTACAGTGATTTGTTTGTCATTTCTTCATACAAATATATATATATATATATATCCTTAGTTCTTCTAAAGTACTCAAGGATATTCTTACTGTCGTCCAATGATCATCACATGAATCATTCTGGTATATGCTCATAACACTTTATAGCACATGATATCTGATTGTGTACATATTATTCGTGATCTATAATCACTCATGTGTTTTTACTCATTGAGTGTCAGATACACTCAAGTCTTGTTAAACCTTTACATGTCAAGAACATTTTCTTAATATTTCTATATTGAACTACTTCAATATCCATCATATGTACTTTGACTTAAACTTATTTTTGTGTTTCAATCTATCTTCATAGATCTTGACACTAAATTTGTTTCAAATCCATATCCTTTCATTGAAGTTAATTCTCAATGAAACCTTTTTAATCAAGTACATAATTACATCATTTATAACCAACTATATGTCATCTACATAAAGTATTATAAATGTATCTTAGCGCTCCCACTTAATTTCTTGCAAATGCAAGCCTCTTCATCGTCTCTGATGAAATCAAAAACTCTTTGACTATTTCATCTGGTGAAGATTCCAACTCCGTGATACTTACTTCATCCAATTGAAGCTTGTATACCTATCTAGTATTCCACGGACCAGCAAAACTCTTGGTTGTATCTTGTATACATACTTCTGTTAAGTAGTGTATTTTGCCATCCTACTAGCATATCTCATAAAAGAAATATGTAGTGATTACTAGAATAATCCACATAGACTATAAACATTGCTACGGAAGATCTAATCTTATCGTATTCAACTCTTTGAACTTTGTCGTAAACAATTTTTTGATAAGTCAAGCTTTCTTCAAGGATATTTCATCCAAGTCTATCAATTTCATAGATCCATTTACTTTCATAAAGTATTCATCTATCTTGGATTTCATGGCGCATGGCCATTTTAACGGAGTCAGGGCCCATCATAACTTCTTTGTTTTGTAGTTGGTTTATCATTGTTCAAAATCAATCCTTTGTCCACAAATCATTTATTTGATCACAAAGTAAACCATACCTACAAGGTTCAATATGTACT
>NC_061512.1:226022046-226043589 GCF_022539505.1 Lolium rigidum | reverse complement strand
CGATGATGCTGCTGTCCATCTCAATAATTTTGTTGAATTGTGTGAAATGCAAAAGTATAAGGATGTAGATGGTGATATTATTAAACTGAAATTGTTTCCTTTCTCATTAAGAGGAAGAGCTAAAGATTGGTTGCTATCTCTGCCTAAGAATAGTATTGATTCCTCGGACTAAATGCAAGGATGCTTTTATTGGTAGATATTATCCCCCGCTAAAATTATATCTTTGAGGAGTAGCATAATGAATTTTAAACAATTGGATAATGAACATGTTGCTCAAGCTTGGGAAAGGATGAAATCTTTGGTTAAAAATTGCCCAACCCATGGATCGACTACTTGGATGATCATCCAAACCTTCTATGCAGGACTAAATTTTTCTTCGCGGAATTTATTGGATTCAGCTGCTGGAGGTACCTTTATGTCCATCACTCTTGCTGAAGCAACAAAGCTCCTTGATAATATGATGGTTAATTACTCCGAATGGCACACGGAAAGAGCTCCACAAGGTAAGAAGGTAAATTCTGTTGAAGAATCCTCTTCCTTGAATGATAAGATTGATGCTATTATGTCTATGCTTGTGAATGATAGGACTAATGTTGATCCTAATAATGTTCCGTTAGCTTCATTGGTTGCCCAAGAAGAACATGTTGATGTAAACTTCATTAAAAATAATAATTTCAACAACAATGCTTATCAGAACAACTCTAGTAATAACTATAGGCCATATCCTTATAATAATGGTAACGGTTATGCTAACTCTTATGGGAATTCTTACAACAATAATAGGAATACACCCCCTGGACTTGAAGCTATGCTTAAAGAATTTATTAGTACACAAACTGCCCTTTAACAAATCTGTTGAGGAAAAGCTCAATAAAATTGATATTCTCGCTTCTAAGGTTGATAGTCTTGCCTCCGATGTTGATCTTTTGAAATCGAAAGTTATGCCTAATAAGGATATTGAAAATAAAATTGTTACTACAGCAAATGCCATCCAAGTTAGAATTAATGAGAATATAATATTAATGGCTGAATTGCGTGCTAGGTGGGATAGAGAAGAAAATGAAAAACTAGCTAAAGAGAAAAATGTAGCTAAAGTTTGGACTATTACCACCACTAGCAATGCTAATGATTCACATGTTGCTGCACCTCCTACTATCAATAATAAAATAATTGGTGTTGGCAATGTTTCTACTCCTAGTGCAAAGCGCGAAAATTACTCGAAACCGCTAAAACCGCTGAAACCGCCCGTGATAAAACCGCTGAAATTTTTTTCCAACCTTGGGGATGATAATCCCATTGCTTTAGATTGTAATGATTTAGATTTTGATGATTGCCACATCTCTGAAGTTATAAAGTTCTTACAAAAACTTGCTAAGAGTCCCAATGCTAGCACCGTAAACTTGGCTTTCACAAAACATATTACAAATGCTCTCATAAAAGCTAGAGAAGAGAAACTAAAACTTGAAACTTCTATTCCTAGTAAGCTAGAGGATGGTTGGGAGCCCATCATTAAAATGAGGGTCAATGATTTTGATTGTAATGCTTTATTTGATCTTGGTGCAAGTATTTCTGTTATGCCTAAAAAAGTCTATGATATGCTTGACTTGCCACCATTGAAAAACTCGTTATTTGGATGTTAATCTCGTCGATAATGCTAAAAAGAAACCTTTGGGGAGAATTGATAATGTTCATATTATGGTTAACAATAACCTTGTTCCCGTTGATTTTGTTGTCTTGGATATTGAATGCAATGCATCTTGCCCCATTATATTGGGAAGACCTTTTCTTCGAACCGTTGGTGCTACTATTGATATGAAGGAAGGTAATATTAAATATCAATTTCCTCTCAAGAAAGGTATGGAACACTTCCCTAGAAAGAGAATGAAGTTACCTTATGATTCTATTATTAGAACAAATTATGATGTTGATGCTTCATCTCTTGATGTTACTTGATTTACACTTTCCGCGCCTAGCTGAAAGGCGTTAAAGAAAAGCGCTTATGGGAGACAACCCATGTTTTTACTACAGTATTTTTATTTTATATTTGAGTCTTGGAAGTTGTTTACTACTGTAGCAACCTCTCCTTATCTTAGTTTTGAGTTTTGTTGTGCCAAGTAAAGTCTTTGATAGTAAAGTGAATACTAAATTTGGATTACTGCGCAGAATTAGATTTCTTTGCTGTCACGAATCTGGGTCTAATTCTCTGTAGGTAACTCAGAAAATTAAGCCAATTTACGTGAGTGATCCTCAGATATGTACGCAACTTTCATTAAATTTGGGCATTTTCATTTGAGCAAGTCTGGTGCCTCAATAAAATCCATCTTTACGGACCGTTCTGTTTTGACAGATTCTGCCTTTTATTTCGCATTGCCTCTTTTGCTATTTTGGATGAATTTCTTTGATCCATTAATGTCCAAGTAGCTTTATGCAATGTCCAGAAGTGTTAAGAATAATTGTGTCACCTCTGAACATGTTAATTTTTATTGTCCACTAACCCTCTAATGAGTTGTTTCGAGTTTGGTGTGGATGAAGTTTTCAAGGATCAAGAGAGGAGTATGATACAATATGATCAAGGAGAGTGAAAGCTCTAAGCTTGGGGATGCCCCGGTGGTTCACCCCTGCATATTTCAAGAAGACTCAAGCGTCTAAGCTTGGGGATTCCCAAGGCATCCCCTTCTTCATCGACAACATTATCAGGTTCCTTCCCTGAAACTATATTTTTATTCGGCCACATCTTATGTGCTTTGCTTGGAGCGTCGGTTTGTTTTTGTTTTTTTTTTGAATAAAATGGATCCTAGCATTCACTGTATGGGAGAGAGACACGCTCCGCTGTAGCATATGGACAAGTATGTCCTTAGGCTTTACTCATAGTATTCATGGCGAAGTTTCTTCTTCGTTAAATTGTTATATGGTTGGAATTGGAAAATGCTACATGTAGTAATTCTAAAATGTCTTGGATAATTTGATACTTGGCAATTGTTGTGCTCATGTATAAGCTCTTGCATCATATACTTTGCACCCATTAATGAAGAAACACTTAGAGCTTGCTAATTTGGTTTGCATTTTTGGTTTCTCTAGAGTCTAGATAATATCTAGTATTGAGTTTTGAACAACAAGGAAGACGGTGTAGAGTCTTATAATTAATGTTTACAATATGTCTTTTATGTGAGTTTTGCTGCACCGTTCATCCTTGTGTTTGTTTCAAATAACCTTGCTAGCCTAAACCTTGTATCGAGAGGGAATACTTCTCATGCATCCAAAATCCTTGAGCCAACCACTATGCCATTTGTGTCCACCATACCTACCTACTACATGGTATTTATCCGCCATTCCAAAGTAAATTGCTTGAGTGCTACCTTTAAAATTCCATCATTCGCCTTTGCAATATATAGCTCATGGGACAAATAGCTTAAAAACTATTGTGGTATTGAATATGTACTTATGCACTTTATCTCTTATTAAGTTGCTTGTTGTGCGATAACCATGTTTCTGGGGACGCCATCAACGATTCTTTGTTGAATATCATGTGAGTTTCTATGCATGTCCGTCTTTTCTGAAGTAAGAGAGATCTACCACCTTAATGGTTGGAGCATACATATTGTTAGAGAAGAACATTGTGCCGCTAACTAAAGCCATGATTCATGGTGGAAGTTTCAGTTTTGGACATATATCCTCAATCTCATATGAGAATAATAATTGTTGCCACATGCTTATGCATTAAAGAGGAGTCCATTATCTGTTGTCCATGTTGTCCCGGTATGGATGTCTAAGTTGAGAATAATCAAAAGCGAGAAATCCAAAATGCGAGCTTTCTCCTTAGACCTTTGTACAGGCGGCATGGAGGTACCCCATTGTGGCACTTGGTTAAAACATGTGTATTGCGATGATCCGGTAGTCCAAGCTAATTAGGACAAGGTGCGGGCACTATTAGTATACTATGCATGAGGCTTGCAACTTGTAGGATATAATTTACATAACTCATATGCTTTATTACTACCGTTGACAAAATTGTTTCATGTTTTCAAAATAAAAGCTCTAGCACAAATATAGCAATCGATGCTTTCCTCTTTGAAGGACCATTCTTTTTACTTTTACTAGTACAAATGCCCGTGCGTTGCTACGGGTATTCAAATTTTATTTCTCAAAAATATATAATTCACAACTCACTATAAAAATTTAAAATAAATCAAAAATATATCATAATGTACCACAACATAATAATTCGAACGTAATAGAAGACAACATTGTTATGCCTATGCGTGATTTTAAGTTCTAGATCTTCTTATTACTCTTCCGTGGTAAGTGTCACACATGTGTTCTGGTTCGTCATAACTATCAACTCCACAACCTCTACTTTTGGATGTATTATTGTCTCATAAAACGTGGGTGCTGCAAAGTATAACTGAAGGAATATTTCTTTTATGATTAGTTCAAACAAAACTTTGATATTCGTAAATATTGAGAGACAACCCTGTATCATAGCCTTCCGTGTCAAACATACAAAGGGGCTTAGCAAATCTTCAATAATGGTTAGGGTAAAAAAAAACTCCATCAGCTGGAGTACGATGGTGCGGATGCTAAAATTGTTTAGGTGGCTATGTATTCTCATAAGAGCATGAGAGTATTTATTACGATTATGAGAGCAAGAATTAAATTTACCTTTCTTGCATGAGTCTAACGAATCAGTTACACTTTTTTATGAAAACCTTTTGCAGGGAAAAGAATGTGAACGATGTAAAGCTCCTCACTCTCTCGAGCTCACCCACTTTTATCGAGTTCCACCACTCTCACGAGAAGACTGAGCAGAGACCAGTCCCTCCCCAGCCTCTCCATCACAGGTGTAAGGACCGCCGCAGTTCTGCGTTCATCATCTAGTAGGCTCATCATCAGACACCGGTGCCGCACCTTCATCGCGATGGCCATCCTCCGTCCGAGACCATAGATCTGGTTGTTAGTGGTCAATCCCACCTCTCTATCCACATCTTGGTGTTGGCCATCGGGGAACTCCGATTCTCGCCGCGCGATGCGGCCTCAACGTCCTTACCTTCATGATTTCACTTGCATAAAAGTGTGCCTCGAATTAACATTACTTCGTTATATAGGCACAGAAGCAATCTAAACTAATAAGGTAACCAAGTCCCTGATTGGAGGCTCCACAAAAAAGATACTGAAATTCTCGGAACATAAGTATCCAAATTCTATTTGAAGTGAAGTATATTTAGGAAGTGATTTGTCCAATATTCAAATAGTTTCCTTGAACATTTTTAAATTCAGAAAGCAAAGAAGTTTGAATAACCATAATACGCTGCATTTTGATGTCCCCACGATCTCTTCCTCTTTATAAATAACTTTGATAGCTTCTCAATGGAATAAGCATAACGCACATACGCACGTAAGCTCCATGATCTTTAGTGAAACCACCAATCGGCAGGTTGGAATTTCCTTATGTTGCCAGCCTCTATCAGAGGAAGGATCGTCTTCTTAGCCTGATTCATCCGTCTTGTTTTTCTACAGTTTAAAGAAGCAAGGATAATCATCATCCAAAGAAGCGGCACACAAGAAAGGCAGCCTTGTCATGCTACAGCCATATGAATTAATCCATGCAAGCAAGGAAAATATCAGAGCTGATTCAAGTCAAAGAAGTATGGCTCATATATACTTTCTATTTCAAACTGTAAAAATGTGGCATAAAAACAACATCAAATATATCTTTTCCCGAAAGGCAAGCAACCCCACAAATAGTGAAGGAAAAATGACCTATCTTCATGCACAAGAAAAGGCATGTCTAAGTTAAGGATATAAAAAGGTAAATAATTTCAGAGGTTTCATCAAACTTCCAAGCAATTTTCGCATCTTCAGAAAAGTACTACCTGGCATCACAAAATTGTTTTCGGAAGATAAATTTAGTCACACGAACAGTCATAAGAACCTGATCTTTTTATGGGTTACGGCGAGGACAACATTAACCTGGGGTGCTCATGATCTTCCCTATGAAAAAACATGTATGTTTTGAGCATGGGTTTAATCAGATATGCATTTGGCATGACTACAATCCTGTAACTAAAATAACATACTGTAGAAAATTATAGTTGTTTCATGAATCCATATATCCTCTATGCTCCGAACTTAAAGTGTTACCGCATTGCTTGATATTCTTGGTAACATGACAAACAAAGTTATATCTTATCTATTCGCTTATACAACACCATCTTATCTAGAAACTTGAGATAAACCAGAAACCGGAGTGCCATAATTAGATTTTGCATATCTGGGACAATACCAGGGAGTATAAGTCGGATGGCATAATTAACAAACAAATCAAACTGCTCTCGCCATAAAAAAAAAAACCTTCTCACTCAAGGAGTTGCAGGGCGGAGGATTCGAGAAAATATTCTTTAGTAAATACATGTTATATCTCAGCGCTAAACCCTTCACCAAATAGAAGGTTCAGAACTTCTCCTTCTGTATTATAACACGGAGTTAGAGTGGGTAATTAATATATGCATGGTTAGGGAGGTAAACAAAAAAAAAAGTGAACTGTGCGGAAGCAAATAACTGCATGGACATATAAAATGCAAAATCACTCCACTTATCTATATGTAAATCACAGTTTATTTAATGTTGGTACTCTTTATTGCATCAGGTAAACAACAATGCCATATAATCACCATCAAAACACTCTGCTTGAACCATACTTACGATGTGTGTACATACCTGCTAGCAAATTCCTTGAGAGACAATTTTCACAGCAGAATATCTCAATACCCTCTACTCATGTTCTCTGTGGAGCATCTTGAATACAAAAACATACAAGCTACAAAATGGTTAGTCATACAAAATGGCTTCGACAAATATGAGTTGCTACGGTCTTGATCAAATTTAGGATTGCATACCAGGGATCACATAACGATCTAAAATAAGGTATCACCTACTGCTATCCTACAAACCACCAGGTACTGAATTCCACAAACACAAAAAATATATATAGTAGAAAATTCTTTAGAGAAGAAACAATCACGTTGATGTCCTTTCCATTTCCTGCAAGGATGCCTCCTCTTCTAAATGCAGCTAGCTGGGCAAGCGTGCAGGCACACTACACTACTATTGCGGCATTTCCCAAGCAACAATAATGGGGATATTGAAGCTACTAACAATTCAAGTTCAACGTGGCAATAACCAAATAATTACTCAGAAAATTTAAATGATAATGGCAATCTAATCCGCAAGCTATAGCTTCTACTCTCGTGCTTCTTAGATACCTTTTATCGAAGGAGTGAATCCCTTAGGCTTACAAATTTTACGAGTCATTTGTTAGCATTGCACATTTAGTAACTAAACTATTCGCATACCAGGTATAATGTTCCAATTGCCAGATTGTACCAAACCATAAGTTACAAGCCTGGAACAAAAAACCTGAGCACAAAATTTTAAATAGGGAATTCACAAGATTTTATTTTGTCTGCCTAGCTATCAAATCCACCAATCAGTCAATTTCTCGTAGGTGTAGGTCATTCTCGTTCGTAGACATACTTTAGTTCCTACTTCTAGCCTAATCAAGCGATAAGCATTTTCATATAAGAAATTAATATTCATGGCGAGAATGCGATAGACTTTTCACAGTATAAAACCGTTCAACTTTTGACAAGAAACAGAACCTTGTAATAGAAGTGCTGATAAATACCCACTTTGGTACTGCGTCGGAATGAATCAGCAACTCTCTCCCAATTCCGGGCACTCTTTCTTTGTCCAACGATCTTACATTGATCAGGCATGTGTTCTCTTGCACAAGAAGGGTGGAAAGGCCCATAAACAAAACCACTGTTGTTAAACTGCATGAGCTGCTCCTTACGGCCACAGCTATTCAAGATGTCTCCACCACCCTGTGATAGCTTGGCTTTCTTCTGGATGTTGAATTCAATTTGCTTCTGGTTATGTCAATGTTAGTAAGTTCAGTCCCAAAGGCTCTCTTGTTTGGCAGAGTTTTCCTTGTTGGGGAGACAACAACTGTGACACCATTTTTTTGCTGTTGGTATCTCCCATGCCCGACCACCGGAATAGATGCTTCCTCGTGTATACTTGTGTTTGATGACAAAATTCAGTAATAGATTCAGAAAGATTGCTTATCATTTAAAACTCTCAGTTTGGACCAAGCGATTTAGGTGAGTGAGTAATACCAACAATGTATATCTCACCTTGAAGTCAATACTACCGTTCCAACAGTAAGGACAGCATCGTCCACGAAGAAATGCCAGTTGTGAGCAGAGTGGACAGAACCAATCTCCTCGTTTGTAATACTGATGGCAATCATAACAGCAGGAACTAACTGTTGGTAGCAAGCAAAGTCTTCCCATGCCACCATCTTATCCCTAGGGTTGATCTTGTATGGCCAAAATAAGCTAATGCCCACTCTACAAGGCTATGCGGTCTCTCGAGCATTCACTACCGCAGGGTACATTGGGTGGTCGGGACACCACAATATCTCTGAAAGTACCTCTGATTGAGATGCAGAGGAGCATGGGAAGCACTGCAATTAGCATATTCAACTTCCATAGGAGGAGCAGGGGATATGCATAGGCCAAATGGGATAGATCCAACCTGCAGTTGCAGGATGTGACTGTTTTGCTGTCTTGATTGTCAATAAAATTATCCCTGCCTCGGATTGATGCGTGCATGTCCATTTGGGTTTGAGCCTCTGTGCTCTGTACACACAATTCCTTCCAGTAAAAACAGCAGCTAGATTTTTTTCCCTTAAGCCATTCCTTTTTTTATGTAACAGAAGAAATAATAGTAAGTGAGATGTTGTAAATACACAGAAGGAGAAAACACAAGTTTAGTTTCAAAAGACATGGTATATTGAAATAGCTTGCCAGAAGAAAAAGAAATCATATATGATATAACTGACCGCATAATATAAACCACATGGGAAAATTCTCACGACGTCTCCATATTTACCCTCTCAGGTTTGAGCACTTTAATAGCCACGTCTTGACTACAATATGCACCCCGGTACCTGAAAAGAGAACCAGATTAGTTACATGACTACACGAAAACTCAAAATAGATTTTCATGATAGCCAGGAACAAACACTGACAGATAACCATATGATCCAGATGCTACTTTATTGCACAATTGAGTAGTTTTATATCAACTTCCCATGCAAGCACTCTTATTTTCACGATCTGCATATTTTCAACTGGAGAAGACCATGAATGAGATGTAGACCACACTTGTGTCTGTCTAATCAAGCCAAAGCAAAACATGAATATGAAGAAAACAAACATCTCACAACCATTTCCTGTGTGCGGCGAAAGTTCCTGCGATTCCAAGTTTCCCGCAATGTCGATAGCTGCAGCGTCGAGGACGCACCTGTCCTTGCTGGTCCTCGCCGGCGTCCGCCTTCGAAGTGTCGATGGATGCGGGGACCGGCGGCTGGTACCGGAGGGAAGCGGCCCGCCGCGGCTGGAGGGATCGGCGGCGACGTAGTGAAGCCCTAGCTTTGTCGAGATTTTGGATCGAGGGGCTGGAGAGATCGCTCGGGAAGAAGAGGAACGGGGCCTCTGTCTGCGGGTCTCGCCGCTTGGGTTCCTGCGCTGGGCTGTCTTCGTTGGGCTGAGCCCATTCATGCGCGTGCGGGGCGAACGGGGAGGAAGCGCGACGAAGAAAAACGAAGGAACGACCAAAACATTTGTCGTAGTGGTGGGATAGGCAGAATAGGGAACATGTTCCTCCTTTTTAAGTAGTGTAGATTATGTTGAGTCAGTTCACCTATCTCTCTCCACCTCAAGAAGCAAACACTTGTGTGAACTGTGCATTGATTCCTACATACTTGCATATTGCACTTGTTATATTACTCTATGTTGACAATTATCCATGAGATATACATGTTACAAGTTGAAAGCAACCGCTGAAACTTAATCTTCCTTTGTGTTGCTTCAATACCTTTACTTTGATTTATTGCTTTATGAGTCAACTCTTATGCAAGACTTATTGATGCTTGTCTTGAAGTACTATTCATGAAAAGTCTTTGCTTTATGATTCACTTGTTTACTCATGTCATTACCATTGTTTTGATCGCTGCATTCATTACATATGTTTACAAATAGTATGATCAAGGTTATGATGGCATGTCACTTCAGAAATTATCTTTGTTATCGTTTTACCTGCTCGGGACGAGCAGAACTAAGCTTGGGGATGCTGATACGTCTCCGACGTATCGATAATTTCTTATGTTCCATGCCACATTATTGATGATATATACATGTTTTATGCACACTTTATGTCATATTCGTGCATTTTCTGGAACTAACCTATTAACAAGATGCCGAAGAGCCAGTTGCTGTTTTCTGCTGTTTTTGGTTTCAGAAATCCTAGTAACGAAATATTCTCGGAATTGGACGAAATCAACGCCCAGGGTCCTATTTTGCCACGAAGCTTCTAGAAGACCGAAGGAGAGTCGAAGTGGGGCCACGAGGTGGCGACACACCAGGGCGGCGCGGCCCAGGCCCTGGCCGCGCCGGCCCGTGGTGTGGGCCCCTCGTGCCGCCTCTTTACCTGCCCTTCCGCCTACAAATAGCCTCCGTCGCGAAACCCCCGCACCGAGAGCCACGATACGGAAAACCTTATCGAGACGCCGCCGCCGCCAATCCCATCTCGGGGGATTCTCGGAGATCTCCTCCGGCACCTCGCCGGAGAGGGGATTCATCTCCCGGAGGACTCTTCACCGCCATGGTCGCCTCCGGAGTGATGAGTGAGTAGTTCACCCCTCGGACTATGGGTCCATAGCAGTAGCTAGATTGTTGTCTTCTCCTCATTGTGCTTCATTGTTGGATCTTGTGAGCTGCCTAACATGATCAAGATCATCTATCCGTAATGCTATATGTTGTGTTTGTCGGGATCCGATGGATAGAGAATACTATGTTATGTTAATTATCAAGTTATTACCTATGCGTTGTTTAAGATCTTGCATGCTCTCCGTTATTAGTAGAGGCTCTGGCCAAGTTTTCGCTATTAACTCCAAGAGGGAGTATTTATGCTCGATAGTGGGTTCATGTCTCCGTGAATCTGGAGGAGTGACAAGAACCTCTAAGGTTATGGATGTGCTGTTGCCACTAGGGATAAAACATTGATGCTATGTCCGAGGATGTAGTTATTGATTACATTACGCGCAATACTTAATGCAATTGTCTCGTTGTTAGCAACTTAATACTTGGAGGGGTTCGGACGATAACCTGAAGGTGGACTTTTTAGGCATAGATGCATGCTGGATAGCGGTCTATGTACTTTGTCGTAATGCCCAATTAAATCTCACTATATTTATCATGACATGTATGTGCATTGTTATGCCCTCTCTATTTGTTAATTGCCCGACTGTAATTTGTTCACCCAACATGCTTTTATCTTATGGGAGAGACACCTCTAGTGAACTGTGGACCCCGGTCCATTCTTTTATACCTGAAATACAAATCTGCTCGCAATACTTGTTCTTTACTTGTTTTCTTGCAAACAATCATCTTCCACACTATACGGTTAATCCTTTGTTACAGCAAGCCGGTGAGATTGACAACCTCACTCGTTTCGTTGGGGCAAAGTACTTTGGTTGTGTTGTGCAGGTTCCACGTTGGCGCCGGAATCTCCGGTGTTGCGCCGCACTACATCCCGCCGCCATCAACCTTCAACGTGCTTCTTGACTCCTACTGGTTCGATTAAACCTTGGTTTCTTACTGAGGGAAACTTGCCGCTGTGCGCATCACACCTTCCTCTTGGGGTTCCCAACGGATGTGTCAGCTACACGCATCATGGCCCCACTTCGTTTCCCCTTCGGACTTCTGGAAGCTTCGTGAAAAAATAGGACCCTGGGCGTTGATTTCGTCCAATTCCGAGAATATTTCCTTACTAGGATTTCTGAAACTAAAAACAGCAGAAAACAGGAACTGGCACTTCGGCATCTCGTCAATAGGTTAGTTCCGGAAAATGCATAAATATGACATAAAGTATGCATAAAACATGTAGATATCATCAATAATGTGGCATGGAACATAAGAAATTATCGATACGTCGGAGACGTATCATAGAGCTACAATCATGGTGGGCTGTTTTGATATTTTCTTTTTCTCTTTTGTATGTACTTTCTTTATACCCCTGGTATAATGACTCTGTATTGCCACTAGCTTAATTATATAATAAAAATTGCAGTGGAAATTTTCCACTGTTTACCCTTCAAAGAAAACTATTATGATAATCTTGAAATGTATTTTTATATTATATAAATTTGCAGTTTTCAATGCTACATCTTTGGTCAAACTTTAGAAAACTTGACTTCGACTAAAGCCAAAACGCAGGGTAAATAAAAACGGAGGGAATACTATACTTTCTCGAGAATATTAGTTCATTCATAAACGTGTATAGTCTTTTAAATAGTGGAACTAAAAGTACAATGCCCAACAAGCTTGTCATGTTCTCCGAGCTAGGTTATAGTTGGAAGTAAGATGATGAAAATATTCAGAATTTAAAAGGGTTTAATTCTAATTTGGGACATGGATAAAGATTTTCACTCATTTAAGACAGAGAAAAATGACAATGAGATAGTAAAAATGAGATGGGGAGAGAGCAATAGACTCATGTTGAACCAGAGAGTTCTTGGGGATATGGAAATTTCTTAGCTATGACACTGAGCGAGAATGAAAATACCTGGTGGTTATGTTCGTCTAGATTAATGAGGCAACGACACTACCCTCAAGAGAGCAGTTGGTAAAATAGGTTATCTCTAATGATCATAAACACAGTCAATTTGGGTTGTGCTTAGAAAATTCAATGGAATTTTCATAAAAAACCTTATATTAGTTTGGTACAATAGCAATGGATTGAGGTGGAGGTGCCGGCACAAGTTTTTCTTTGGAGACAAAGGGGGGTTAGCAAGGAAATGAATCTGCTGAGATAAGAGCGGAGACCATTGATGCCTACCCTCCCCTGCCGCCCCCTACCGGGCGGGAGCGGAGGCCCCCAGCCTCCAGCCCCAGCGGACCTCCTCCCCCGCCCCTCAGGCCACCGCCTCTGCCGGCTCCGATGGTAGTGGCGGCGCCCCTCCCGTCGAATGACGATGGGGAGGAGAGGGCTTCCGCGGCGGCGCATCATGGGAGGTGATGAGGCGCAGGTTGGCCTGATGCACTTTGCCGATAGCCATGGAGGAGTGGGTGGAGCGGTGGCGGGCTTCGCCCCCGACGGCTTCGGCAGTGGTGGCGTGGGGGCTGTTGGTCTAGCTTTGTTGGTGGCGGTCCTCGGGTTTCTCTAATGCGATGATGAAGACTTGCCGGAGGCTAGTCTGCCTTGATCTGGCTGGAGTGATGAGTTCCGGAAAGCTCCACCGGCGAATGGAACAATGCATCTTTTACCTAGAGTCCGCTGGATCGGGTGGTATTCGGTTGCGCGCACCCATGCTTTTATTCCGACCGTTTGGTTCTAGAGGGAGCGACGCAAACCTTTATTTTGTGTTGACATCAAGTGACTTTTTTGGAGGAACACAGTACAAACACAGACACTCACATATACGCGCATACACTCACCCCTATGAACGCACACACGCACATTCTACCCCTATGAGCACCTCCGGAAGACTGAGCTGGCGGATCGGATTTTGAAATTGACGAAATCACCACAGGCGCCTCGCTATCGACGGGAACGTCGTCTCCCACTGAATGAATATTCCGCCTTTATGAGACACACTGATGTCAAATCTGGGGTTTGAACTCTGGTGGGTTGGGGGTACAACCACCCTCCTAACCACCTAACCTCAGGTTGGTTTGGTCCATGGTAAAGTCAGAAAAAAGAATATCATGAAGGCCGGATTGGAGGACTAGCTAAGGGAGGTTCAAGTCTCCGCGATGTTGAGGGACTTGCTTGGTGTTCCGGGCTCCGCAGCAGTGGTATGAAAGTGAGGGCGACATCACAGGTGAAGTTCAGAGTCCTAACTTTCAGGGTGAAAATCAAAGGTCTGACCTTAACTGGTTGTGTCTGGCAATGACCTTGTTGGAGGTATAAGCGAGGACTATCTTCAGGGTGAAAACCTAAGATCATTGGTCGGGCAACGATGGTGCTGGTGCACTGTTCCCTTCTTAGATGCGTCGCTTTTTGGGGAGTCTATTTCAGGTATTGTCTTGGTGGTGAATGTTTTGTTGTTGCTAGGTCTTGGATGCTCTAGCGGGACTTTTGTTTCTTAATTTTTTTTTAATTTTTTTTAGTTGTGTGCATTTGTACTGCCATTAGGGTGTTGTGTTGTTACAGAGACTGTAATTGGTATGTTTTTATATTAATATATTCTCTTTATCTAAAAAAAGAGAGCGGACACCATCACATGGAATGGAGCCAACTCGGCTAATCTGATGAACGGAGCCACGAGCCAGCGACATGGCTTGCGCGAAGTGTAAGATGTTAGATGTCAACTCTCGGGCCTAAGAGCATCTCCACTCGTCTCCCCGAGAAGCCCCCACGAGCCGTTTTTTACATCCGGACGGCGAAAAACGGCCCAGTCGCGCCCCCAGGTTCTCGTTTTCATCCGGATTTGGGCCTAAATTCATCCGGCGATCCCACGCCATCCCCGGCCCCCCGGGGAGCGCTCGGGGACTCCGGATGGAGCAAAACCAATCGCCCACGCCCACGTGTCCCCTCTTTCGTCCGGACTCCCCGGGCCATCCTCTTTTTCCCCGAGAAACGCCGCTTAGGGAGCACACGACTGGAAATATACTGCCCCCCAGGCCAAATTTTCGTCCAATCCGGACGAAAATTTCACCGGATTTGGGCGTGGGGAGCGTCAACGAGTGGGGATGCTCTAACAATGGCACGCAAGCTTGTACATAGTAGGGCCATGTATATGGAAGTTATTATCTGAAGCCGTTTCCAGTACATTAGCAAAGTGGAGAAAGTTTGTAAAATAAGAGAAACAAAATTGGGTTATTGATTTCTATGCACATCATATTGAATTATAGTTTTTGCTGCAATTTAAGAAAATAATATTCTTAACATTTTAAAATATTAGTGGTTATCTCTTTGGGTACATATACACGTTTAGATGTGTGAACAGATTTTTTTTAAAAGCCGTGGCAACGTGCGGTCATTTAACTAATGTCTTCAAATAAATTAAAAAGTCAAGAACATGACGTTTGTTTGTTCACTTGGAAAAGTAGAAAAATCACAGTTCACTTTTAGATATAATGCTCAAGCTGAGCCCAATTTTAAGTCAATAAAATTATAACCGGCAAAAGTTCAGATTTAACAATAGTTATCACGGTAGTCATCAGCTATGCACCAAAAGAAAACAAGATATTTGTTTTTAAATAACAGTATTCGTTAAAAATTGATAAAATTTCTATCTTGTAGAACGTCGCTCATAAATATAAATGTTGCATGTAATTGTAGAAAAAGAGTCACCAATGCAACACATCAATTAATTCGAAGCACAAGAGCATTTTTACATAATTAATTGTGATACTTATTAGTTGGTTTTTTTTCTTCGTACCTAAAATATGAGATTGTGGCCTTTTGTATTTTTAGATAAAGGAAATATATATTAATATCGTAAAGATATCAATTACACCTAGCCTCTATAACAACAGCGATGCCCTGGCATTACGGATACACACAACCAAAAAAAAACAAGAATTACAATAAAAAAAAGTTACTAAGAACATTGATTTAGCATGATAGATATTGATTTTTTTTTCTAAAAACTCGATCGAAGTTTACATTGTCTGACTTTGATGGAACGGAGCGTAGTAGTTCGTAATTCTTAGGGTCGTAATCAACTAGGCACCAAAAGAGACAAAATAGACTTGCAATGATGAGCTAAAGGGTCAACTCAAGGAAGATATTGGTATAGTTTGTGAAGCCCTCTCGGAGCTTTATCTGGGACTGTCCACTGCCCTTGGTCGCTCAAAGGAGGGTTGTTAGGGTGGAAAGGACATGGTATGTCCAAAGAAGGAAAATGTGTCCTCATCAAATCGGTGTTACACGCGGTACCGGCATGTAGAGCTGTTTTCAACTCACCAAGAAGCAATGCAAGCAACTTAGTTCGGTATCATCGAACTTCTGGTGGGGCGACACAGCGGGGAAGAAAAAAGTTCATTGGATTGGGTGGGACAGAATGTGCAAAAGCAAACGGTCTGGACGCATGGGTTTCTGAGACTATGAATGTTTCAACCAGGCGTTTCTAGCAAAGCAGGGCTGGAGACTGCTCACAGACCTGAAAGCCCGATATTTTAAGGACTTGGACTTCCTTTCTGCTTCATGTCCGAAGAGGGTGTCTTACACGTGGCGGGGGGATCATTCATGGACGAGATCTCTTGAGAGAGGGTCTGGTGTGGAGAATTGGAGATGGCTCAAAGGTTAGAGTTTGGGAGGATAATTGGGTACCCAGGACATGAGCAAAATATCCACTAGGTCTTTGCTCGATGATAGGCCAGAGAGAGTGCAAGCACTTATTGTGCAAGGTGGCGGAGGTTGGGACGAGGATGAGCTGCAGAAACATCTTCTTCCAGGATGTACAGGACATCCTTTGCACACCAATTGGTCGTCCTGGTTCGAGCGATTTTCAGGTATGGAATTACTCTAAGAATGGTGTCTTCTCGGTGAAATCAGCTTGTCATCTCGCCATCCAACGGAAGTGGGCGGCGAAGGGTAGGGTAGAGACGTCGAGAAACTGTGATGAGCACAGGGGATGGTTGGCATTGTAGGGAGCACAGATCCTGGATAAGGTGAAAGTCCATTGCTAGAGACTGATTGAGAACGGCCTGGCTGTTGGTACCGAGCTAAGTCATAGGAAGATAAAAGACGGTGTATCATCGGTTTTGGTCGTGTCCTCATTCCCAGTAAGTGTAGTCTCTTGCTTCGATTCATTCAAAGTGTAGATTTGATGTTCTATCGAAGCGACTACGGTGTCATTCTGAACTTAAGGGCTGGTTGCTTGATTGGATCGGTTAGGCCACAAATGAACATGCCACGTAGTTCATGATGGTAATCTATAATCTTTGGCAAGCAAGGAATGACGCAAGGGAATCTCTGTTGATAGCGGCTTTGGAGGAGTGGAAGAACATTGACATCTTCGGCCGTTGGAAAACCTACTAAGCACTGGCTCGGACCGGATCCTGGTTGGCTTAAGGTGAATGCAGATGGAGCTTTTCATTCAGCTACTAGTGTTGGAGGGGGCGATGTGGTTATTCGTGACCACCATGGCGATTTTGTCTCCGGGGCAAGCCATTTTTTCTCCCACCTCATCGATGTTGAACACGCCGAGTTTCTGGCATGTCGGCAGGGTCTTTATCTCGCGATGGATCATCAGGTTCAGAGAGTGGTGCTGGAGATGGATAGTACGGGAGTGGCTGCCAAGTTGAATAGGGACGAGAAGGATCGATCTATTCACGGTCCGTTGGTTGAGCAAATAAAGTCCCTCTTTCAAGGCTTTGGTGACATTTCGGTGCGGGCAGTGGGACGAACGACGAATGGTTCAGTGCATGTTTTAGCAATGGAAATGCGATAATAAAGTGTGTAAGGTGTGTGGAATGTTCGTGCACCAGACTTTGTTAGGAACAAAATCGTAACGGATTCTATTATGAGTTAATATAATCGCAGTGTTTATCTCAAAAAAAGACTTACTTTGCAAATTCGTTATTTCACAATGTTTTCCTTGTGAAATTTTACTTTTGCACTCGAGTCTTTGTATTTGGAATACCGGATATGTACACAAATCGATCGCTGATGTCTGAGCACATCGATTGATCGCTGATGTGATGTCTTAGCAAATCGATTGATCGCTGATGTCTTAGCAAATCGACCACTAATTCCTGGAATAATAAATAAACAAATAAACAAATAACCTCGTACGTGGAACGTGTTCTCCAGTGAGTGTGCGTGGCGTGGCATTTGTTGTCCCTTACTCTAGGTCTAGCGCGATCATCGCCTGCGATTTCCAGTGCTTGGCCTTCTCGAACCCATTGATACACAGCTCGAAGTCGTTGACGGTGGCGTCGATCTCCTCCTCGGTGTTCATGACGAAGGGGCCGAGCTGCGCCACTGGCTCGCCGATGGGCTCGCCGGCGATGAGCAGGAACCGGAGCGGCCGGTCCGACCTGTTCCACACCTCGACGCCGTCGCCGCCCTGCCCGAGCAGCACCAGGTGGTGCGCTCCCACCGCCTTCTGATCGGAGCCCCCGAACGAGGCCTCGCCCTCCAGCACGTAGACGAGCGCGTTCCAGGACGCCGGCACCGGCTGCCGCGCCGGCGCGGCGGAGTGTGGACGCACCGTGAAGTCCAGGTACATGGTCGGCGTCCGCGTGCTCACCTGCGACCGAGCGCCCATGGCCTGCCCCGCGATCACGCGCACCGTCACGCCGCCGTCGGCCGACGTGGTGGAGGCGATGTCCTTGCTCTGGATCTCCTGGTACCTCGGCTCGATCCTGCACGACATTCCGCGCGCACGTGTTAGTTGAGTTCCAAATGCTAGTCTTGTTGACGCGATCGGACGTGACGTGGGAAGAAGGGAAGAAGACAAGGAAAACAGTGCTTTACATTTTGTTGTGGGAGGCGAGGTTGACCCAGAGCTGGAGGCCCCTGGAGGTGCCGGGCGCGGCCGGCATCTCCGAGTGCACGATGCCGCGACCGGCCGTCATCCACTGCACGTCGCCGGCCTTGATGGTGCCGCGGTGGCCCTCGAAGTCCTCGTGCGTCACGGCCCCCTGCGGCAAAGCAACAGAATAGGTCGTCAGGGACAAGTTAACCACCCTATGGCATCGTTTTCCTGTGAAAAATTATCCTACTTTCCCACCAAATTTCACACTACTTAGCCCATCTGTCGACGCGATTTAAACGGGATAACATTATGTTATTATGCTCTTACTAGTGTTGATTTTCCGGCAGCCCGCTGGGTGGTTGGCGTAGTAGAGAGGGTATATATCAGAACCAGTTCCCCCCTTTCGGATGCATTTTTCGAGTAGGTGGCAAGAAAAGTTTCAGGTCAAGTTTTTTTGACAAGCAAAACGCGGTTTAGTTTATCGTGCATGTTTGGTTGTCAAAGTCGCTGCTACCATTACAGACTCAGCGGGAGGAGTGGTTTAGGAAGAAATGCTGGTGCCGCAAGGAACTTTCACGATCGCTCTATGAATATTCTTGGTGAGAAGGTTTGCCAGTTCATGTTGCCGTTCTACTAGCTATCAAAGAAGAAAATGTGGCTAACGAGAACGGAATTCGTCCATACCTCGAGCATGTAGGTGACGGTCTCGAAGCCTCTGTGCGGATGGTCGGGGAATCCAGCCGGAGCAGAAACTGCAGCAAATACAGACAAGGAATCAAAGCCAGCTACCAACAACCATGAAGAACTCCTTCTGCGGTTCTGCCTAGCTGCAACCCAGACGAAACATCTGAAACTGACCGGCGCTGCTCACCTGAGAACTCGTCGAGAACCAGGAACGGATCGAAGTACCTGAGCTCGAACCTGCACACGCACCAACCGATCAGTAACCAAGCCATGGAGGAAATGTAATGGTGCCCTCCAATGGAGTGGAAGCGAGGGCTAGCTGACCTGCCGATGCTGCGGCGGACGACGGCGCCGACGCCCTCGTGCTGCGGCCGGGCCAGGAACTTCCTCGCCACCTGCCGGGGCTCCTCCACCGCCGCCGTCGACATTCTAGCTACCACGAATCAGGCCGCAGGCGAGCGGATTGATCTCAGGCGTCTGTATTGTGTTTACGGAAGGAAAGTACGAGTGTCCGACGGCTTCCCGGCTCCGGTCTATATATAGCTAGCGCCATGGCGCGGGTGCGAAATGGGGTTGATTCCGTTACAGCGGCTGCCGCGCGCTCCTCGGGGACGAAAGGGACAGTTCGTGGCGAATCGCCGGCCAGCTCGTTTCTTGACTTTTTCCTATCCATAAAAAAAACACATAGAGCCCGGACGGGGTGGCGCATCGCTCCAAAAAGTCTCGTGCTAGACAGCGGCTGTTGCCGTGGGTCACGCTGACGCCATGCGCACGATCGCAGGCGGCCGCCTCTGCGTACGTCTGCCTGGTGACAGCGTCGCGTCAGCACCGCGCCGTGGTTTAGCTTTAATCCCCTCGTCGCCTTGATTGTTTGTTATGTCTTTGACAGGCAAAGCTGTTTTATTTCACCGCACCCAACTAAGGATGGAATTTTATCCACTGATTCGAATATCCACGGATATTCAACCCGACGGACAAGAATCACCCACAGATTTTATGGGGTATGGGGCAGATATCCAATAATTCATGGAGCGGGCACAAACAAAAGTTTTACCCCGTAGATATCTAATAGATACCCGTCTGACATGTGAAACCTACATGTCAATGAGACATGAAATTTTACCGAGGCCAATCTGCCCTTCTCTTGAGGTCAAAATCACCAAAGACCCACTTTATCTAACACGTAAACTTAATTAGGCTAATCCTAATATCTTATTCCACCCACGACCCATAAGTACTATGTGGTTCAAATATTATTGCTTTGATATTTCTATGCATTGTCCTCATAATTTTTTTGTGATATTTCTGAAATATTGTTAAAATCCTGTCAAAATTTTGTTGTTGCGCTCAAATGTTGGTCTTTTCTCATGTGCATAGTGCATAAAGATGTGGATATCCATGGATACCTGAATATCCAGCAGGTTTGGATTTGTAGCGACCTCCATGCTCACGGATACTTTTATGGGCGGGGCACAATGAATTTGATGGATATAGGCATGGATCTAGTTTTGGTATATCCCTCCAAACCCGCTACTTTGCCATCCTTACACCCAACTGACGGGGGGGAGGGGGGGGGGGTGTGGGGGTGGCGGGAGCGCCGGCAGAATAGACGTGTTAGGCAAGCCCGGCCTGCCAACGACTCGGCTCGTCGTCCACGCGTCGTCTCCCGAGCATGCAACTTTCCCATTAGCGGCGACAGGCGAGAAGGTCTCATCGCATCAATGCCACATGATGGCGTTAATGCGGTACCACACGCCCTCTTCCCACGTGCTTTCCGCCTATTTCTAACCCCCTCCATTTTTATGCGCCACTCCCACACCCACCTCTCTCGTCGTTGTTGCCTTTGTTCCCCACTGAAAGTATAGAGATGGTAAACCTAGAGGGGGGGGTGAATAGGTTTCTACAAATTTTAATTCTTTCTTTGCAATATTAGGCTTTGCGGAATATAAAGATGAGCCTAATGCAAACTAGGTGAAGCAACCTATATGAGGATACAACTAACTCAAGCACGAAGGCTCTCACAGAGCAGCTTAAATCACAAGTAAGGAGTTCGGTTAGAGATAACCGATAGCACGCGGAGACGAGGATGTATTCCCGTGTTCCCTTGCTTTGCAACAAGGTACGTCACGTTTGGAGGAGTGGAGGTCCCACGAAGGATTCCCCGCGCCACGAAGGCTCACCCTATTCTCCGGAGCCTATCCCACGAAGGAATAGCTCACTCACTTGTGGTAGACTTTGAGGTAGCCTCCAAACCTTCACAATCTTGCCCGGAGCAAATCCACAGCCCGGATGCTTCCGGACTCCTT
>NC_061512.1:226008835-226021946 GCF_022539505.1 Lolium rigidum | reverse complement strand
CGGACCCCAAACCCTAGAAACATCCACCGCAGCCACTGCGGTCGCCATGGCCAAGAGGTACGAGGGTAACAATGCCACTGCAAATGGCTTCGGCAGTCGCACCCATCACGAAAAGGAGGCGAATGCTCTATATGAGGTGGGGTACATGGCCCCGTTGGACATGCGCGCGCTCGGAGAATGGCGCTTGAGCGCAGGAGGTATCTTGATGCCGTCGGAGCCACGCGAAAATGCCTCCGCGAGTGTGATGCACTGGTACTTCTACGGCGCGCTCATGCTGGAGCAGCACACAGACCCGCACCGGTACTTGGAGAACGTCGTTACCTGGAACGCCTTCTTTCGGCAGCAGTGCCTCTTCGAGCTCGGTCGGTACAAGGGGAAAGGGATGCCGCCCATCGGCAAGAATGCGGCAGCATATCGTATCTGGTGGGGTACGCTGGGCCGCACCCTCGCAGCAGTGCTCAAGCACATCACTCTCGGGAACGAGCCGCAGCTCGAGTACCCCACGCCGGCACGGAGGTGGGCGCCGCGGAGGATGGCCTCCGCGTCCTCATCTTTGTCGTCGTCAAGGTCGTCGTCGAGGGCATCCTCCTCGATCATGCCAAGGACGCCGAGGAGCGGCGACCTCTAGATCGGAGGTCCTCCGCCACCGCCGGTAAGAGCGAGGAGGACGAAGCACGAGGACGATTCATGTGACTCCTCTCCCCGGTTGAAGAAGCCGAAGGCGGAGGCAGAGTGGCAGGCCTGCCGGAATAGCAGGCAAGCAAGCTCTGCTTCGCGAGAGGGAAGGATCTGGACGAATTCCCGGGGCAGCGAGCGGCCATACTCACGTCCTTCAACGCGACCCCCCCCCCCTCCCGGCACCGACGACTTCGCGGAGGCGTGGTCGCGTTCGGAGGCCAAGAAGGAGGCCGCGGGGCATGCAAGCCGCTTAGGCATCCTCGTCGAGCTCAACGATTCGCCGCCGCCCAAGGACGACAGTGAGAGCTTTGACAAGGAGGGTGGCGACTATTACCTCTTCTACCGCTGCCTCAAGATGAACTAGTTTTTTCCTTGTTCTTATTATGTTTTAATTATTATGTACCTATGAACTCCATCATCTTCACCAAGTCTGGAGATGCTCTTACCGAACGGTAAAAATTCGTGGATGGACACACCCTTGACTTGGCTTCCAATGTACGGGGTAAACCGTAAACGAACGGCGGTGCGCAACGTGGACATAGTTTCTTGTTCTTCCAAGCGACGGCTCTATCCATGATGATTATCGTCTGTCAGCCGGGTAATCCACGGCGCCGAGTGAAGGACATATTTTTTCACCCGGCCGGCCTGAGGTAACATGACCTGCAAGCAGTGTGCTCACGCGCGCCAGCTGGTTCACCATCCTTTTACCAAGTTCTCTCTGCGGAATTAAGTAAACCTCGTGGCCGGAGCGCTAGCTCGTGTCTTGGCTGATCGCCATGTGAGAACTCCTGACGCGATCACACGCTCACGTTGACGTAGTACCCGTAGTACGCTCGCTGGCGCCGTGTCCTGTCGTCATCACATGATCGCCGGTCAGTTCCGTCGGTTTTATAATATTATCTGCGGGTCAAGCGTCTCGCTTCAGCTACTAATCTACCAAGAGCAAAGCTATTCTTTTTGGCTTAGAATGAGGTACGGAGCAGGGATAAACTAACAAGTACGGTTAGCGCTAGACTCGACCGCTTGAGCCTCACGATCTTAGCAAGCACTCGTCGGCTCGACTCGTTCAGCTCGGCTTGTTGCAACAATGAATAAAGTTAAACGATGATTTTAGCTCAACTAGCAAGCTAAACGATGCTTTTAGCTCAACTAGCATCATCTTTAGCTTTTTAAAAATAAAACATAAATAAATCTACTATTTTACACACATATTTGTTATAGGACAGAAATCAAATTTTTTTATCCCAATTTTTTTAATCTCTCACATGCACCATTTTAACTCTAACTACACTTAATATTAGGTCAAATTTCACTCATGGTCAAACTTCCCGGTCAGTCACCCATCCTCACACTATTCCACCCATAGCACGCTTAACTTCTCGGTTCCATTTAGACAAGATTCCATGAAAGAAATGGCACCTCTTGCATCATTATTTTTTGAATTCCGAACAATTACCTACATAAACTACAAGAATAATTACATCAATTTTGAATTCAAATGGACAATAAAATGATTTTTTTATTTTTTTATTTAATATGGAATAATTAATATCTTTAAATCTGTAAATCAAAATTTGACAAATAATATTTCTAAATCTATTAGAAAAACGAGAGGAATCCAAATATGACATCTATATCATATTTTGAATCTAAAAATAATTTTTCCAAAAATTCATGAGCATTAGATCATGTACCAGTAGTTTAAATCTGGCCGGCCTCCTGATACGTCTCCAACGTATCTATAATTTCTTATGTTCCATGCTAGTTTTATGACAATACCTACATGTTTTATTCATACTTTATATCGTTTGATGCATTTTCCGATACTAACCTATTAACGAGATGCCGAAGCGCCAGTTCCTGTTTTCTGTTGTTTTTGGTTTCAGAAATCCTACACAGGAAATATTTTTGGAATTGGACGAAACAAAAGACCACGTTCCTATTTTTCATGGGGCTTCACGGAGTCCGAAGGAGAGACGAAGGGGGGCCGCGAGGATCCCACACCCTAGGGGAGCGCGGGCCACCCCTTGGTCGCGCCGCCAGGTGGGGACCCCACCTCGGGATTCCACCGACATCGCCCCTTCGTTTATATATTCTCTCCGTCGCGAAAACCCTAAGATAACCCGACGATATCCCACGAAGAATTCCGTAGCCGCCGCCATCGCGAAGACAAGTTTCGGGGGACAGAAGTCTCTGTTCCGACACGCCGCCGGGACGGGGAATTGCCCCCGGAAGTCATCTCCATCGACACCACCGCCATCTTCATCGCCATTGCTGTCTCCCATGATGAGGAGGAGTAGTTCTCCCCGAGGCTGAGGGCTCTACCGGTAGCTATGTGGTTCATCTCTCTCTCCCATGGTGTGATCTTTATGTGATCATGAGCTTTGTATCACTATTAATCTATGTGCTACTCTAGTGATGTTATTAAAGTAGTCTATTCCTCCTCCATGATGTAAAGGTGACAGTGTGTGCATCATGTAGTACTTGGTGTAGGTTATGATTGTAATCTCTTGCAGATTATGAAGTTAACTATTACTATGATAGTATTGATGCGATCTATTCCCCCTTTCATAGCTATTGGTGACAGTGTGTATGCTATGTTAGTACTTGGTCTAAATTGCAATGGTCTATTATGCACTCTAGAGGTTACTTTAATATGAACTCCGGACGTTGTGGAGCTTGTTTACTCCGGCTTGAGGTGTGCTTTTATAGCCCTACACAATGAATGGTGTTTGTTATCCAACAAGAGAGTGTTTGAAAGTAGCACAAGTGAAGAGAAGTTATTTATTTATGTGATCATTGTTGAGAGTGTCCACTAGTGAAAGTATGATCCCTAGGGCTTGTTTCTAAGCATTGAAACACCGTTTCCAACAAGTTCTGTTGCATGTTCGCTTGCTGCCATTTTTTATTTCAGATTGCAATTACTACTTATACTCATCCATATTACTTGTATTTCACTATCTCTTCGCCAAACTAGTGCACCTATACATCTGGCAAGTGTATTAGGTATGTTGGGGACACAAGAGACTTCTTGTATCTTAATTGCAGGGTTGCTTGAGAGGGATATCTTTGACCTCTACCTCCCTGAGTTCGATAAACCTTGGGTGATTCACTTAAGGGAAACTTGCTGCTGTTCTACAAACCTCTGCTCTTGGAGGCCCAACACTGTCTACAGGAATAGAAGCGTGCGTAGACATCACCTCCTACCGATTCGGCAGGAATTTGTCTTTTTCATGAGGGAAGGATGGAAAAGTTCCAGATACACCGATTGGGAAATTTTCCATCTTAGGTGGTCTAGTATTTTTAAAAAATGAGTTGGTACTAATGTGAAACTTTAATTTGGTGGTTGCTTCACAAAACATCGCGTTTTCGGCACCTCAAAAATGGAAAATGGCTTTTTTCGCGCGATGAAAAGGAAAATTTTCTCCTGCAACATCGTAAGACATCTCAAGATACACATGTGTGCATAATATAGGAAAATTATCACAAACTATGCCGCGATTCTATCCATAACATTGGTCGTTTGACCTAAATGTCATGAAACCTCGAATCTCATTTTATGAAGGATTTTTAGTTATGTTTGCAATTTTCCAACTTTAATATTTTCCTTGCAACTATGAAATATAATATGACAGCACGCGAAGGTTTCGCATTGTTTGGATCTTTTTTGAATTTTTTATGCCCGTTTCAAACTATATTCAAAACGGTGGGCATGAAGATCCTTTGCCCGGGGCTGAGGCTCGCTAAACTTGCACTGGATCTCTGATGAAATAGCATGCTGTGAATCTAAAAATAATTTTTACAAAAAATCTTGAGCAATATATCATGTACTTGTTCAATTCTGGTCGGCCTCCTACCGATTCAGCAGGAATTTATCTTTTTCTTGAGGGGTGGACGGAAAGGTTTCAGATACACCGGTTGAGAAATTTTCCATCTTATTTGGTCTAGTATTTTTGAAAAAATGTGTTGGTACCTATGTGAATCTTTAATTTGGTGGTTGCTTCACAAAACACGTCGTTTTCGGCACCTCAAAATGGAAAATGTTTTTTTCGTGCGATGAAATGGAAAACTTCCTCCTACAATATCGTAAGACATCTCAATATGCACATGTGTGAACAATATGGGCACATTATCACAAACTATGCCGCGATTCTATCCATAACATTGGTCGTTTGACCTAAATGTCAAGAAACCTCGAACATGATAGCTTATTTTGTGAAGGATTTTTTGTGATGTTCACAATTTTCCAACTTTTATATTTTTCCTTGCAACTATGACACATAATATGACACCACACGAATGTTTCACATTGTTTGGATCGTTTTCGAATTTTTTATGCCCGTTTCAAACTATATTCAAAAAGGCGGGCATGAAGATCCTTTGCCCGGGGCTGAGGATCGCCAAAATTGCACTGGATCTCTGATGAAATAGCATGTTTTGAATATAAAAATGATTTTTACAAAAAATCTTGAGCATTATATCATGTACTTGTAGTTCAAATCTGGTCGGCCTCCTACCTATACGGCAGGAATTTGTCTTTTTCATGAGGGGTGGACAGAAAGGTTCCAGATACACCGGTTAATAAATTGTCCATCTTATATGGTCTAGTATTTTTAACAAATGTGTTGGTACCAATGTGAAACTATAATTTGGTGGTTGCTTCATAAAACACCCCGTTTTCGACACCTCAAAAATGGAAAATGGTTTTTCGTGCTATGAAATGGAAAACTTCCTCCTGCAACATCGTAAGACATCCCAAGATGCACATGTGTGCACAATATGAGCACATTATCACAACTATGCCGCGATTCTATCCATAACATTGGTTGTTCTGTGTGAAAGCCATAAAACATTGGATATGATAGCTCATTTTTGAGAAAGTTCTTTGAGATATTTTAAATATTCCAAGTTTCATATTTTTCCAAGATAGTACTTATTTTTCTAAAAAAAATTGATATATTATTTGTATTTTTCTGAATTATAATGATTTAGTTATGATTTTTTGAAGATTAATGTGGTAAAATGGAAAATAGCTATGCCGACGGCTTTGCCGTTGGCACAGGGCTGAAATATGTGCCGTCGGCACAGGCCTGACGATGTTGGCTCGCCGTCAGGGCGGAGAGGCTGTGCCGACGGCTGAAACTGTGCCGACGGTTGTCGTCGGCAGAGATCTTCATGTGCCAACGATTTACCTGTGCCAATGGCTGACCTGCTGGGTTGGCCGGAACGAGTCATGTGCCGACGGTCCCGATATTTTGCCGTCGGCACAGGATCTGGCCATCGGAACCTTGACTGGTTCCCGTAGTGATGCGGATTGTAGTACGTTGGCGCATGGGATGCGAGCCGGCCGGAAACTGACAATGATGTTTTTTGGTGAAAAAAAAGATAAAATTGACATGACCCAAATGGTAATTACCCTTGCAAACTTTTTTTTCGTCGCTCCAAGTTGCTACAACGGGCATGATTTCACCATATAATTTTCATTATTATATGATAGGAATTCATACAAATTTAAACTGAACACAAATGTTTCTCTAAAACAAAGTACTACTTTTGTTTGGACTTATAATAGTACTTGATAATTTTTTTTGCAAAATTATATCAATAGTGCTCAGATAGGTGACCATATAGAACAAACGCACAATCTAAGTAAAGTGGATATTCGGAAATTAATCATTTCTTTTATTACAATTGGAACCTTAATTTTTTTTTTCATGATATTAGGATTTATAATGACTTCATTATTCATACATTCGTGGCATTTTAGTGTCATAAACCCGAGATGGTAAATCATCCACTATTTCAATCTCCACAGGTTTATTTAAATTGTACCGACCAATCAAACATTCGGAAGTCAATTTTAGATGCATACCTAAGGTGAAGGTCTTTACATCATATTAATTTTTAAATGTGGTTTTAATGTTATCTAATCATAGAATCGAAATTTAAAATTATCCACCATTTCAAGTCTGTTTCAATTTTAATGGCCAATCCGACGCTTGGAAGTGAATTTAATTACATGCAGACCTAAGGTGAAAGTTTTTAATAGTTTACTCACGAAAGTTTTTCATAATTATTATATCATATACTTATTTTACATGAAAATTTGTGTTTAATTTATAGTTTAGCATCTATTCCCCGCCACATCAAAATTTATATGTAATATTGTAGCTTGTATTTTACAGTAGGAAATTCCAGTGAGACACGAACACTTCCAATACTCCCTCGGTTCCTTGATATAAGTTGTATATTTTTTAAAAGGAATCTGAAATATAAGGTTTATTGAGTTTCGCCACTCGTCCAGACAAATCCTTTTAGAGATATGATTATGTTCTGTATCTCATACAAACTTCAATATTTTCTCACGTCAATTAGGCAGGTTAATCTATCCCAAAATACGTGTCACTTTATGTCGACGTGCGTATTTTCATGCTAAAAACTATACACTCAATCTTTAAAAACAATGGAAGTATTAATTAGTATATCTGTATTGTTCACGAACTCATTCTTTTCCTTTAAATAGTATGAGCAGCATGATCTAGTATAAGGACAGAACCGGACTACCAGGGTTACTTTATTAGCTAGTTAATCATAGCCATATATTAGAGATCTAATGAACTAAAATAATTTAGATGATGCCAACTAAATAGTTTTCAAGCGGGCTCAGGAAATCTCGGTAGAGCTTTTTTTTCCTGAGTCCGTGGATCTGATGCGATTCATATGTACGTACAGGATGGACTCGGTACTTTTTACTTTTTGTGAAGCGACTCGTACTTTTACTCACTTTGCATTTTTTCGAGTGGGCTCAGGAAATCTCGGTAGAGCTTTGAGTCTGTGGATCTGATGCGATTCATATGTCATATGTACGTATAGGATGGACTCGGTACTTTTATTTTTTGCGAAGCGGACTGATGGCGTGTATTTCACATGTTCGTTGGGCAACCCCAAGAGGAAGGTATGATGCGCACAGCAGCAAGTTTTCCCTCAGAAAGAAACCAAGGTTTATCGAACCAGGAGGAGCCAAGAAGCACGTTGAAGGTTGATGGCGGCGGGATGTAGTGCGGCGCAACACCGGAGATTCCGGCGCCAACGTGGAACCTGCACAACACAACCAAAGTACTTTGCCCCAACGAAACGAGTGAGGTTGTCAATCTCACCGGCTTTCCGTAACAAAGGATTAACCGTATTGTGTGGAAGATAATTGTTTGCAGAGAAAACAAGTAAAACAAGTATTGCAAGTAGATTGTATTTCAAGTAAAGAGAATTGGACCGGGGTCCACAGTTCACTAGAGGTGTCTCTCCCATAAGACGAACAGCATGTTGGGTGAACAAATTACAGTTGGGCAATTGACAAATAAAGAGAGCATGACAATGCACATACATATCATGACGAGTATAGTGAGATTTAATTGGGCATTACGACAAAGTACATAGACCGCCATCCAACTGCATCTATGCCTAAAAAGTCCACCTTCAGGTTATCATCCGAACCCCCTCCAGTATTAAGTTGCAAAACAACAGACAATTGCATTAAGTATGGTGCGTAATGTAACTAGTGACTACATCCTTGAACATAGCACTAATGTTTTATCCCTAGTGGCAACAGCACAACACAACCTTAGAACTTTCTGTCACTGTCGCAGGTGTCAATGCAGGCATGAACCCACTATCGAGCATAAGTACTCCCTCTTGGAGTTACAAGCATCTACTTGGCCAGAGCATCTACTAGTAACGGGAGAGCATGCAAGATCATAAACAACACATAAGCATAACTTTGATAATCAACATAACAAGTATTCTCTATTCATCGGATCCCAACAAACGCAACATATAGAATTACATATAGATGATCTTGATCATGATAGGCAGCTCACAAGATCCGACAATGATAGCACAATGGGGAGAAGACAACCATCTAGCTACTGCTATGGACCCATAGTCCAGGGGTAGACTACTCACTCATCACTCCGGAGGCGACCATGGCGGTGTAGAGTCCTCCGGGGGATGATTCCCCTCTCCGGCAGGGTGCCGGAGGCGATCTCCTGGATCCCCCGAGATGGGATCAGCGGCGGCGGCGTCTCAGTAAGGTTTTCCGTATCGTGGCTCTCGGTACTGGGGGTTTCGTCACGGAGGCTTTAAGTAGGCGGAAGGGCAAGTCAAGAGGCGGCACGGGGGCCCACACCATAGGCCGGCGCGGCCAGGGGTGGGGCTGCGCCGCCCTAGGGTTTGGCCACCCCGTGGCCCCTCTTCGTCTCGTCTTCGGACTTCTGGAAGCTTCGTGAGAAAATAGGCACCTGGGCTTTTATTTCGTCCAATTCCGAGAATATTTCTTTACTAGGATTTCTGAAACCAAAAACAGCAGAAAACACGAATCGGCACTTCGGCATCTTGTTAATAGGTTAGTTCCAGTAAAATGCACGAATATGACATAAAGTGTGCATAAAACATGTAGATAACATCAATAATGTGGCATGGAACACAAGAAATTATTGATACGTCGGAGACGTATCGGCATCCCCAAGCTTAGTTCTCGCTCGTCCCGAGCGAGTAAAACGATAACACGGATAATTTCGGAGTGACATGCCATCATAATCTTGATCATACTATTTGTAAAGCATAAGTAGTGAATGCAGCGATCAAAACAATGTGTATGACATGAGTAAACAAGTGAATCATAAAGCAAAGACTTTTCATGAATAGCACTTCAAGACAAGCATCAATAAGTCTCGCATAAGAGTTAACTCATAAAGCAATAATTCAAAGTAAAGGTATTGAAGCAACACAAAAGAAGATTAAGTTTCAGCGGTTGCTTTCAACTTGTAACATGTATATCTCATGGATATTGTCAACATAGAGTAATATAATAAGTGCAATAAGCAAGTATGTAGGAATCAATGCACAGCTTCACACAAGTGTTTGCTTCTTGAGGTGGAGAGAAATAGGTGAACTGACTCAACATTGAAAGTAAAAGAATGGTCCTCATAGAGGAAAAGCATCGATTGCTATATTTGTGCTAGAGCTTTGATTTTGAAAACATGAAACAATTTTGTCAACGGTAGTAATAAAGCATATGCATCATGTAAATTATATCTTATAAGTTGCAAGCCTCATGCATAGTGTACCAATAGTGCCCGCACCTTGTCCTAATTAGCTTGGACTACCTGGATTATCACCGCAATACATATGCTTTAACCAAGTTTCACAAAGGGGTACCTCTATGCCGCCTCGTACAAAGGTCTAAGGAGAAAGCTCGCATTTGGATTTCTCGCTTTTGATTATTCTCAACTTAGACATCCATACCGGGACAACATAGACAACAGATAATGGACTCCTCTTTTAATGCTTTAAGCATTTGACAACAATTAATTCTTTTCTCATTAGAGACTTGAGGATATTTGCCCAAAATCGAAACTTCCACCATGAATCATGGCTTTAGTTAGCGGCCCAATGTTCTTCTCTCACAATATGCATGCTCAAACCATTCAACTCAGTGTAGATCGCCCTTACTTCGTACAAGACGAACATGCATAGCAACTCACATGAAATTCAACAATGAGTTGATGGCGTTCCCCGATAAACATGGTTATCGCACAACAAGCAACTTAATAAGAGATAAAGTGCATAATTACATATTCAATACCACAATAGTTTTTTAAGCTATTTGTCCCATGAGCTATATATTGCAAAGGTGAATGATGGAATTTTAAAGGTAGCACTCAAGCAATTTACTTTGGAATGGCGGGAAAATACCATGTAGTATAGGTAGGTATGGTGGACACAAATAGCATAGTGGTTGGCTCAAGTATTTTGGATGCATGAGAAGTATTCCCTCTCGATACAAGGTTTAGGCTAGCAAGGCTTATTTGAAACAAACACAAGGATGAACCGGTGCAGCAAAACTCACATAAAAGACATATTGAAAACATTATAAGACTCTACACCGTCTTCCTTGTTGTTCAAACTCAATACTAGAAATTATCTAGACCTTACGTAAACCAAATATGCAAACCAAATTTTAGCATGCTCTATGTATTTCTTCATTAATGGGTGCAAAGCATATGATGCAAGAGCTTAAACATGAGCACAACAATTGCCAAGTATCACATTACCCAAAACATTTATAGCAATTACTACATGTATCATTTTCCAATTCCAACCATATAACAATTTAACGAAGGAGAAACTTCGCCATGAATACTATGAGTAGAAACCAAGGACATACTTGTCCATATGCTACAGCGGAGCGTGTATCTCTCCCATAAAGTGAATGCTAGGATCCATTTTATTCAAACAAAACAAAAACAAAAACAACCCGACGCTCCAAGAAAAAGCACATAAGATGTGGCCGAATAAAAATATAGTTTCAGGGGAGGAACCTGATAATGTTGTCGATGAAGAAGGGGATGCCTTGGGCATCCCCAAGCTTAGACGCTTGAGTCTTCTTGATATATGCAGGGGTGAACCACCGGGTGCATCCCCAAGCTTAGAGCTTTCACTCTCCTTGATCATGTTGCATCATACTCCTCTCTTGATCCTCGAAAACTTCCTCCACACCAAACTCGAAACAACTCATTAGAGGGTTAGTGCACAATATAAATTGACATATTCAGAGGTGACACAATCATTCTTAACACTTCTGGACATTGCATAATGCTACTGGACATTAGTGGATCAAAGAAATTCATCCAACATAGCGAAAGAGGCAATGCGAAATAAAAGGCAGAATCTGTCAAAACAGAACAGTTCGTATTGACGAATTTTAAAATGGCACCAGACTTGCTCAAACGAAAATGCTCAAATTGAATGAAAGTTGCGTACATATCTGAGGATCATGCTCGTAAATTGTCGTAATTTTCTGAGCTACCTACAGGGAGGTGGACCCAGATTCGTGACAGCAAAGAAATCTGGAACTGCGCAGTAATCCAAATCTAGTACTTACTTTTCTATCAACGGCTTAACTTGGCACAACAAAACTCAAAACTAAGATAAGGAGAGTTTGCTACAGTAGTAAACAACTTCCAAGACACAAAATAAAAACAAAGTACTGTAGGTAAAAAAATATGGGTTGTCTCCCATAAGCGCTTTTCTTTAACGCCTTTCAGCTAGGCGCAGAAAGTGTAACTCAAGTAACATCGAGAGATGAAGCATCAACATCATAATTTGTTCTAATAATAGAATCATAAGGTAACTTCATTCTCTTTCTAGGGAAGTGTTCCATACCTTTCTTGAGAGGAAATTGATATTTTATATTACCTTCCCTCATATCAATAATAGCACCAACGAGTTCGAAGAAAAGGTCTTCCCAATATAATGGGACAAGATGCATTGCATTCAATATCCAAGACAACAAAATCAACGGGAACAAGATTATTGTTAACGGTAATGCGAACATTATCAACTTTACCCAAAGGTTTCTTTGTAGAATGATCAGCAAGATTAACATCCAAATAACAATTTTTCAGCGGTGGCAAGTCAAGCATATTATAAATTTTCTTAGGCATAACAGAAATACTTGCACCAAGATCACATAAAGCATTACAATCAAAATATTTAACCTTCATCTTAATGATGGGCTCCCAACCATCCTCTAGCTTTTTAGGAATAGAGGCTTCGCGCTCTAGTTTCTCTTCTCTAGCTTTTATGAGAGCATTTGTAATATGATGCGTGAAAGCCAAATTTATAGCACTAGCATTAGGACTTTTAGCGAGTTTTTGCAAGAACTTTATAACTTCAGAGATGTGGCAATCATCAAAATTCAAACCATTATAATCTAAAGCAATGGGATCATCATCCCCAATGTTGAAAAAAATTTCAGCAGCTTTATCACGAGCAGTTTGACAGTTTTAGCAGCTTTCGAGTGCGTTTTCGCGCTTTGCATTAGAAGTGGAAACATTGCTAACACCAATTCTTTTATTAGTATGAGTAGGAGGTGCAGCAACATGTGTAGCATTAGCATTAGTAGTGGTGGTAATAGTCCAAACTTTAGCTATATTCTTCTCTTTAGCTAGTTTTTCATTTTCTTCTCTATCCCACCTAGAACGCAGTTCAGCCATTAATCTTATATTCTCATTAATTCTAACTTGAATGGAATTTGCTGTAGTAACAATTTTATTTTCAATATCCCTATTAGGCATAACTTTTGATTTCAAAAGATCAACATCAGAAGCAAGACTATCAACTCTAGAAACAAGAATATCAATTTTATTGAGTTTTTCCTCAACAGATTTGTTAAAGGCGAGTTTGTGTACTAATAAATTCTTTAAGCATGGCTTCAAGTCCAGGGGGTGAATTCCTATTATTGTTGTAAGAATTTCCATAAGAATTACCATAGCCGTTGCCATTATTATAAGGATATGGCCTATAGTTGTTACTAGAATTGTTCCGGTAAGCATTGTTGTTGAAATTATTATTTTTAATGAAGTTTACATCAACA
>NC_061512.1:225984339-226008735 GCF_022539505.1 Lolium rigidum | reverse complement strand
TCGAATTCAATAATATGATTACTTTCCCATTTTTCGTTAAGTATGGATCATATTGTAATCAACCTATGTAATCCTGTTGCATCGACACAATTGTGCGGTAGACACTTTCCTTACCTTGATTGCGCGATAGATTGTTGAGGGGAAATAAAATGGATAGACAATACCAGTTATTTCTGACATGATCAGTTAAGCATTTAAAAATGGGGAATATATGCAGATGCGTAATACCTGGTTTGACTTCACATACTTCGGTACTTGTGTCTTGTGTCGTATGAATCGAAAAGAAACACGAGATAGAAGAACATAACCAAAACTACCCCTAAAGAACTGGGTCCCACATGTAGACGTCTAGGTGAACTAGGAGGTGCGTCATAATATTGAAGAAGGATGGTGGGAACAACAACTCGAAGTTGACAAGACATTCGACCACATCAACCTGTAACCCTGACAAACTTTCTGGATCCATTACCTTCTGAGAAATTGCACCGAGGAATACACATACCTTCACAATGGCTAGTCGAACATTTTATAGTAGAAGTCCCCTCAAGGCAACCGGAAGCAATTGTGTCTTAAGCACGTGACAGTCATGAGACTTTAGGATCTAGAATTTTTTCTCCTTCATATTTACTATTCCCTTTATATTCGACGAGAAACCATACGTAACCTTGATACTGAATAGGGCTTCAAAAAAGATTTCCTTCTCTTCTTTGGTAAAAGCGTAGCTGGCAGGCCCTTGAAACTGCCATGGATGATTGTCGTCTCATCCTTTATTACGTTGTTGGTCCCCCCGTGCTTCTGTTGTATCTTTTATCTTCCCATACACGCCCAGGAAACCTAGAATATTCACACAAAGATTCTTCGTCAGATGCATCACGTCGATTGCAGAGCGGACTTTTAGGACTTTCCAATATTCCAGCTCCCAAAATATAGATTTCTTCTTCCACATGGGCGTGTGTCCGTCAGAGTCATTCGGAACAGGTCGTCTGCCTGGACCCTTTCTAAAGATTACATTTAAATCCTTGAACATCTCAAATACATGAGCACCACTACGGGGGTCAGGCTTCGGACGAGGTTCTGCCTCGCCATTGAAATGATTGCCTTTTTTCCTTAAGGCATGTCTGCGTGGAAGAAACGGCGATTGTACAGGTACACATTCTTCCTACTTTTTCCAAATATTTACTTTCAGTCTCATCTAAACAGTGTGTGCATGCATTGTATCCCTTGTTCGTTTGTCCTAAAATGTTACTAAGAGCAGGCCAATTATTGATGATGACGAATAGCAACGCTCGTAGGTCAAATTCTTGTTCGGTGTGCTCATCCCACACACGTACACCTGGTTCGGCCCACAACTCCAAAAGTTCATCAACTAATAGCCTTAGGTACACATCAATGTTGTTGTCGGGTTGCTTTGGGCCTTGGATAAGCACTGACATCATAATGAACTTCTGCTTCATGCACAACCGAGGAGGAAGGTTGTAGATACATAGATTCACGGGCTAGGTGTTGTGACTGCAGCTCTACTTTCCAAAAGGATTCATATCATCTGTACTTAGACCAAACCATAAGTTCCTTGTCTCACCTACAAAACCTGGGAACTCTCTCTCGATGTTTCTCCACCGCAGACCATCAGCGGGGTGCCTCAACATCGCGTCTTTCTTACGTTCTTCCATGTGCCATCGCAACAACTTGGCATGCTCTTTGTTTCTGAACAAACGTTTCAACCGTGGAGCATACCACATCACCTTTGCAGGAACCCTCTTCCTAGGTGGCTCGCCCTCAACATCACAAGGGTCATCTCTTCTGATCTTATACCGCAATGCACCGCATATCGGGCATTTATTCTCATTCTCGTACTTCTCACCGCGGTAGAGGATGCAGTCATTAGGGCATGCATGTATCTTCTGCATATCTAATACTAGAGGGCAGACAAACTTCTTTGCTTCATACGTACTGGCGGGCAATTTGTTCTTTCTTGGAAGCAACTTCATTCTTTAATATTATCAGCAATTTTTCAAATCCCGAGTCAGTCACACCAACCTCTGTCTTCCATTTCAGCAATTCTAATATGCTACCCAACTTTTTCTGCCCATCTTTGCAACTTGGGTACAACAATTTTTGGTGGTCTCTAACATCTTGTCGAACTGCAACCTCTCCTTATCTGTGTCGCAGTCTCTCCTTGCATCAGAAATGGCCCGACGAAGATCATCATCACCAGGCTCATTTGGTGCCCGTTCTCCATCTTCTTCTTCTTCTTCTTCTTCTTCATTGTCTTCCATTGCGGTATCATCGTATTCAGGGAACATAGATCGGTAGTTGTCCTCATTATCTTCTTAATCGCCGTCTTCCATCATAACCCCTTCTTCTCCGTGCTTGGTCAAAAGATTATAGCCGGACGTGAATCCGTGCCGAAGCAGGTGGCTCTGAATGTCTCTTGAGCAAGGAGTAATCTTTCTCATTCCGACATTTCAGACATGGATAGCAAATAAAACCTTGCTTCCCCTTGTTGGCCTCGGCCACAAGCAGGAAAGATTTCACGCCCTCTCTGAAAGCGGGATTGCATCGGTTACCGTACATCCATGGATGACTCATGTGCACCATAAGTATAATTATGTATCAAATGCAATTATCATGCTAAAATTAGTATTGTGCGGTCTATATATACGACAAAATAATTGCTAACCTTTTAGGACAAAAAAGAGGATAAATCTTATTAAATAAACTCAAGTGGAATTCTCACAAACATTTCATCAAACACCTCTTCTGCACATGAAAAAAAAAAGCTAGCATAAACCTCCACCTTCCACCACCAAGGAAAAAATGTAGGGAGATGGAGGGGCTGGCTGTATATATAGGCCTAGATCTTTTATCCCGGTTTGAACCACAAACCGGGATAAAAGGGATGCCAACAGGCCGCAGAAGGCCTCAGACCCTTTTGTCCCGGCCCGAGCCTCCAGCCGGGATAAAAGGTCCCTAACGAACAGGGACAAAAGACCCCGTGCCCTCCCGCTAGCTTCGAGGCAACGTGTCCTGGCCTTTTGTCCTGGTTCCAGACTGAGCCAGGACAAAAGGCCTGGACGGAAGGCTAGTTTTCTACTAGTGGGCCCTCCCCGCCTCCCCCGCTCCTTCGTGCGTAGCATCTCCCCCACTCCGCGCAGCTCTCCTCCATCCACCGCACGCTCGGCAGCCGGAACGCGCCGTCCAGCAGCCGCGCCACCCTTTTGGCTGCCATCTTAGCCGCGTATATGTTATTCAGCCCCTCCGTATAGCCATGTAGTACTAGGTTGCCAGCCCGAGTGTTTCATAGGTCATCAGGGCCAATACATGCCAACATACCTGGTCTACTACGTGGTTAGTTTCGCCTAGTCGATGAGATTAGAATTCCCGGTCCTGTATTTCTACACAACATGTTCCCCTTCGATAGGTTCATGGGAGTCTTAAAGAAATATGTTCATAACCGCGCTAGGCCAGAAGGAAGTATCTCAAAGGGCTACAGAATAGAGGAGGTCATTGAGTTTTGTATTGACTTTCTTCTTGACCTTAAGCCGATTGGTGTTCTTGAATCTCGGTATGAGGGGAGGCTGACTGGAAAAGGCACACTAGGAAGGAAATCAACGGTGTGCAGGGACAAGCTTTCCTTCAATCAAGCACACTATGCAGTTCTATACAATTCCAGCTTGGTGGCTCCGTACATCGAGAAACACAAGAATATTGTACGAGAAGTAAACCCGGGCCAGCCCGAGTCCTTGATTACACGTCAACACATCAAGACCTTCAGCAGTTGGTTGCAAACACATCTCATGAGTAACACCATTGTTGGGGAGCAGCTGTACTTGTTGGCTAGGTTACCGAACATATGTACATTCCAAGGGTATGAGATAAATGGAAATACATTTTACATGATCGCCCAAGATAAAAAAAGAGCACCAAACAAAACAGTGGTTTCCGCTTCGATGCAAAAGATGAGAATGGGCTGACCACCACATATTATGGGTACATAGAGGAGATATGGCAACTTGACTATGGACCTACTTTTAAGGTCCATTTGTTTTGGTGCAAATGGGTGAAGCTCAGCGGGGTACTGGTAGACGATAAGTACGGTATGACAACAGTGGATCTCAACAATATTGCGTACATGGACGAGCCATTCGTCCTAGCCAACGAGGTGGCTCAAGTTTTCTACGTGAAGGACATGTCTAGCAAACCGAGAAAAAGAAATCAGCAAAAGAATACATCAACTGAGGAACCAAAGCCCCACATAGTTCTTTCGGAGAAAACAAACATCGTGGGAGTGGATGACAAGAGAGACATGTCAGAAGATTATAATAAGTTTAAAGAAATTCCGTCCTTCACGGTGAAAATTGACCCAACCATCTTGCTAAATGATGAAGATTCTTCATGGCTACGACGCAGAAGAAAATCACAACACTAGATGGCGATGTTGGCGATATTTAAACCTTTTATGTAATAATGTATTCTTAATAGTTCCCAAGACAATCTCTACATTTATGTAATAATGAGAACCCTCCTCTTGTACCCCGAGCTACTGGTTGTTGTGTTTATAGTAGTAGCTTACGGGCGGGAGGGGGAGGGCACCTCCTCGCGCGCGCATGTTTGATGCTTGCCGGAAGAGTTCCCTCAGGCGGAGCTTTCGAATATGTCTAAGACGACTGGCCATCTAAGGCTTATTCGACAAGCTCCGCCGGAGAGGCTCTTTCCTTCCTGGTCGTTGCCTCTTCTCTCTCTGCTCTCTCTGCTCTCCCCGGAGGGGCTATATATAGCGCGTGCCTCCAGATAATCCCCTCCCCCCAAGATAAGCCCCCCCGGATAAGGCAAACACCAGATAAGCCTCCCCGCATTCTACACAAAAAGAAAGACTCTTTGCACAGTAAGCAAGATTAAGAAGTTTTATAAACCTTCCAAAAAGTATGGTACTCATTAGCTTTGAGCTCTCATTGCATGCCCCTATAATAAGCATCTTGAATGGTTAAAGTTAATGTGAGTGCAAATATGAGCTATATGCTTGACAAATCACAAGTTGAAAATCTCATGCCCCTTGAATACGAGTACCTAAACCTCTTGCTACTTAACTTAGGTCCCAAATAAGTTCTTGTCATTGTAAGTATGCATGTATCATCGAGAACCGCCAACGGGTTACCTCTTGCCCGATGATATGGAAGTACTCTTGTAGGAGCAATCCCATGCCAAAATGCCAAGATAAACAGACAATGAGCATCTCAGCAATTTTTTATTTACTATGGGTATATCTTTTTTTTATTGAAAACACTTCATAGAATGCTCACTATGGTTCGCTGTAAATTTTCACCATGAATGATGCATGGCTTAGATTAGCGGCCCATGCATTTCTCTAACTCATATATAAACTCCATGGACTTACAAGTTTACATTTTATTTTGTACCGCTAGGCATCCATAAGCAAAAGAACATGACATCAACTAAATATGAATAAGTGCAATGTTGAAAGCATTCCCCATGAAAGTATGGTTGTGCTAACTCCCAACTCGCAATTTGCAAACATATAAAATTTGTAATATAGTCACAATGATCAAGTTTATCAAGTACAAGAAAGTAAATGTGCCATCAAGTTCGTGAGAGCTTTACTAACTATTTTTCTCATGCCAAAATTTAATTTGGAAGATTAATAAAAGCATGATGAATTTTCTTGGAATAGAAATAATGCTAATAGTTAGATATGGTGGACACAATTGGTAAACTTTGGTTATTGGTGGTTGGATGCATGAGTAGAGTTCATACTCAGTACAGGCGAAGGCTAGCAAAAGACTGGGAGCGACGAACTAAGAGAGCAGTAATGGCCATAATCATGAATATCGACAAAACATTATTAATCAAAGCATAAAGTGATATTAAAATTCAAAAACTAAATGATCATAGAGGCTTTAATTGACTATTTATAGTCATAAAATGGTATAAGCATGTGCCAAGTCAGCCCAATAAAGCATCAAAGGAGAATACCACAATATTATGCTTTTATGATGGAAACAACACATGATTCTTTCAATAAGACATTATGCACTCTCAAATATTTGAGACAAGTAATGCTACAACAATAAATACTAAGCACATGACAAGAATAACATCCAACATAACATGTCAAAGTCTATGCCACAGTCTAGATAAGCTTCCTTTTGCATCACTATAGGCATGAAACATTTACTCGTCTCCAACACCAATCAACTTATTTGAAATAACTCTAAGAATACTAACGAGCTCTGAAAAAAATATGGACCATAGAGCTAATCATACATAAATAAAGAATACTAACGAGCTCTGAACAAAATTAGAATCGAAAACCAAGAGTTAAACGCAGTACTAGAAAACTAGAACACTCGCAAAACAATATCGACGAAAACTAGAGCGTTCCATGCAATTAAAATGGAGCGTGCCTCTCTCCAAAACAAATGTCCAGGGATCCAATCATATGCTATAGAAAACAAAACAAAATAAAACAAAACAAAAAAAATAAAGACGCTCCAAGAACAACACATAGCGTATGAAGCAATAAAATATAGCGCATAGAGAGATGACCTGTTGTTTTGTTGATGAAGAGGGAATGCCTTGGGCATCTCCAAGCTTTGATGCTTGTACCTCTTGGATGTTTCTTGGGGTGCAGAGGAATCCTCAAGCTTGATATTTTGTCCATACGTCATCTCATCACATCATTGTTCTCTCCCTACACTTGAAAACTTCATTCATACAAAACTTCACACGATTCTTTATTAGCATTGTTGAGTAACATATTGTATAGACATAGGTCCCCGTGTTTTCTCAGGGTTGTACCTGTAATTGTACATGTGTCCGCCTATATATATATATGAGCAGCCGGCCCTATTGGTGCTGTGCAATCTCCAATAACCCTTCTACATGGTATCGTAGACCCTTCGGGTCCTCGCCCTAGCCGCCGCTCTCCTCTTCCCTTGGGCGCCGCCGGCCACCCCTTCCAACCCTAGCCGCCGCCCCTCCTCCTCCCTAGGACGCCGCCGGCCACCACCTCCATCCACCCTAGCCGCCGCCCCCTCCTCTCTAGGGCGCTGCCGGCCTCCACCACTCCCAACCGTAGCCGCCGCCCTTCTCATCTAGGGCGTCGCCGGACCTCACCACCACCACCGCTTCCGCCATGGAGCGCTTCGACTCATCCGGCTCCGGTTTCTCCTCCGGCTCCGGCAGCAGCAACCCCTTCGCCGGCCCCTCCGTCGCCATCATCCGCGACATCCCCATCGCCGAGCGCGTGCCGCTAAAGCTCTCCACCACCGCTGCCAACTTCTTCCCGTGGAAGACGTACTTTGGGCTGCTCTTCCGCGAGTATGATCTCCTTGATCACGTCGACGGCACCATCGACCTCCTCGCCATGCCGCACGACCCCGAGTGGCTCGCCATTGACGCCACGATCATCCGCTGGTTCTACCAGACCGTCTCCAACGACATCTTTCGCACCGTCGTCCGCGACGGCGATTCCGCCCACACGGTCTGGGCTAAGATCACCGGCCTCTTCACCGACAACAAAATCCAGCGGGTCACCTTCCTCCAGCAGGAGTTCTTCGGCACCCACCAGAACGACTTGTCTCTCGATGACTACGCCCTCAAGCTGAAGAGTCTCTCTGATGAGCTCCACGACTTGGAGTTCCCGATCGATGACAAGATCATGCTCTCCACCCTGTCGGCAGGTCTCGGCGAGGATCTCAGCAACGCCGCCTCCAACCTCACGCTCCTCACCATGGCCACCTTCGAGCAGGCCGTGGCGTACCTGCGCCTCGAGGAGCGCCGCCTCAAGCACCTCCGGGCTCGGGCGGCCCACACCGCCTTCGCCGCTGGCTTCTCCCGCGGCGCACGGACCCCGCGCCCGCGCCCTCGCGCCTCGCCCCATGGGCCCGCTGCCGGGTTTCCCCGCCGCCGCCCCGCCGCCCGGTCGGACCGGACCGTGGACCGGTCGGTCCGGTCACCAGGCCGGCCGGACCGGCCCCCGGACCGGGCACGCCGGCGCCCGGCCGGCCGGACCGGTCCCCGGACCAGGCAGCCGGCTCCTCCTGGCGGTAGCCGCCGTGGCCGTCGTCGCCGTGGCGGTGGCAACGGTGGTGGCAACGGTGGCGCCAATGGCGCCGCCCCCGCGCCTCGTCCCCCGCAGTACACCGCCCCTCCGCCATGGACGGCCGGTCACAACCCGTGGACCGGGGTTGTTCACGCCTACTCCATGCCCGTGCCGCGCGCCCCCTACCCGGGCATTATGGGGCCGCGTCCGGCCTCCCACCAGGCGTTCTACGCGGCGCCCCAGCCTGCCCCGGCCTACGCCGCCCCTCCGGGTGCGACCCCGTGGGATCCCGCGCTCCTGACCGCCCTCCAGAGCGCCCCCTCTACTGGGGCGTTTGGCGGCGGTGGCGACTGGTTCATGGACACTGGCGCCTCCGCGCATATGGCTGCGCATCCCGGTAACCTCTCCTTTTCCACACCCGCTTCCACTTCTTCTCGCATCATCGTTGGCAACGGTCATGCTCTTCCTATTACTCACACTCGGTTCTGTCTCTTTTCCTTCCACCTCCACTCCTCTCTCTTTCCATAACGTCCTTGTTTCTCCCGACTTGATTAAAAATCTTGTTTCTGTTAAGTCTTTCTGTCGTGATAACCCTGTGACTGTGGAAGTTGACGCTTTTGGTTTCTCTGTCAAGGATGGTCGTAACCGGATGCTCCTCCACCGATGTGACAGCCCTGGCGATCTCTACCCCGTTGGCGCGGCCTCCACCACCACCGACCGCCCACTCGCCCTCTCCGCCGGTGTCGACCTTTGGCACGCCCGTCTTGGTCATCCGAGCTCCGCCACTCTGCGTCAAATAATGCAAGGCTTCTCCTTTACTTGTAATAAAACGGATGCCCACTCTTGTGAAGCATGTCGTCTAGGCAAACATGTTCGCCTTCCGTTTAGCTCGTCCTCCACGGTCGCGTCTTTTCCTTTTCAACTTATTCATAGTGATGTTTGGACCTCGCCGGTTCCGAGTAACTCTGGTTATAATTATTATCTTGTGATTCTTGATGATTACTCGCATTTTGTATGGACTTTTCCACTTTGCCGTAAGTCAGATGTTGCCACCACCCTCACCGCCTTCTTCGCCTTCGTCTCCACTCAGTTTGGTCGCCCCACTCACGCCTTACAAACCGACAACGGCAAGGAGTTCGACAACATCACCATTCGCTCACTTCTAGCCACCCACGGCGCCATCTTCCGCCTCACGTGTCCATACACTTCTTCATAGAATGGCCGCGCCGAACGGATGCTTCGTACCCTCAACGACTGCGTCCGCACCCTTCTGTTCCATGCCTCCATGCCCCCGCGATTCTGGCCGGATGCCCTTGCCACGGCGACTCTCCTCGTCAACATCCGCCCGTGTCGTGTGCGTTGGTCCTACACGCCGCATCATCTCCTTTACGGTGCGCCGCCCACCTATGATGACCTCCGCATCTTCGGCTGCCGGTGTTATCCTAACATTGCTGCCACCGCCGCGCATAAGCTTGCGCCGCGCTCCCTCCCTTGTGTGTTTCTCGGCTACCACGCCAACACCAAGGGCTACCGCTGTTACGACCCGGTCTCCCATCGTGTCCTCACTTCCCGGCACGTGTACTTTGACGAGTTGGTTTTTCCGTTTCAGCAGGGACTCATGGCGACACCTCCGACGACGCCCCCGGCGCCCGCTGGCCCTCCTGCGGCCGCGCGCCGACGACTGACCGCGGTGGCCCCTCCGGTGCCGACCCCGCCTGGTCCCTCGGCGTCCCCGTCGCCCGCGGCGGCCGCGGCGCCCCCGGCGCCATCGCCCGCGGCGTCCCCTTCGACCGCGCCCGCGTCGCCCGAGGCGCCATCGCCCGCCCCTTCGTCGTCTGCCTCGCCACCCGTCGCTGCGGCTCCTGAGCCCATGCTCACCCGCGCCCGCGCAGGCGTGCGGCGGCCGTCTACACGCTACCCCGCCGACCAGTATGTCTGCACTGCGTCTCCGTCTACCGCGTCTGCCTTCTGGGCCAGCGGCAACAGTATATTGCCGCACGACGGCGGCGCCCCCTTCACCAGCCGACCCGGCCAAGCGCCCGGTCAGACCGGCCCTCCGGCCGGCCTACCCGGCCTGCCGCCCGGTCCGACCGGTTCTGCCACCGGCCCGGCGACTGCTCCTTCGTCGGTGCCCACCTCGGCTCGCGCTGCCTTGCGCGACCCGCATTGGCGCGCCGCCGTGCAGGAGGAGTACGACGCGCTGCAGCGCAATAGGACCTGGGAGCTCGTTCCCTGGCCCCCTCGCGCCAACGTCATCTCCGGCAAATGGGTCTTCAAGCACAAGCTCGGCTCCGACGGTACTCTCAAGCGCTACAAGGCGCGCTGGGTGGTGCGCGGTTTTCGGCAGCGCGCTGGCGTCGACTTCACGGATACGTTTGCCCCGGTTGTCAAACCGGGCACGATCCGCACAGAGTGTTGCACCTCGCGGCGTCTCGTGCGTGGCCCGTACATCAGATGGACGTCTCCAACGCCTTCCTTCATGGCCATCTGCAGGAACAGGTGTATCGCCGGCAACCCATCGGCTTCGTCGACACCGAGCGCCCCGATGACGTGTGCTTGCTCTCTCGGTCTCCGTATGGACTGAAGCAGGCGCCCGCGCCCGGTACCGCCGCATCGCCGGCTTCCTGCATCATCCGGGCTTCCGCTCCACGCGCTCCGATGCGTTACTCGTTTGTCTACCGGACCGGCAACGACATGGCATACCCGCCGCCGTACGTCGACGACATCATCCTGACGGCCTCCACCGCTGGTCTTCTTCGACAGCTCACCGACCGCCTTCGCGCTGAGTTCGCGTTGAAGGATCTTGGCCCGCTCCATTACTTCCTCGGCATCGAGGTTGTCCGACGTGCGGACGGGTTCTTCCTCCATCAGCGGAAGTATGCCCACGAGCTTCTCGAGCGTGCGGGGATGCTTAACCGCAACCCTGCGCCTACTCCTCGTCGACACGAAGGCCAAGCTCTCCGCCGGTGATGGGTCGCCGGCGTCCGACGCGCCGCTCTATCGCTCCATCGTCGCGTGCTCTTCGGCACTTGACGCCGACGCGACCGGAGCTCCGTACGCCGTGCAGCAGGTGTGCTTGCATATGCACGCTCCTCGGGATGCTCATTGGGCCGCGGTGAAGCGGATTCTCCGCTACGTCTGTGGTACCATGGGCTACGGCTTGACGTTGCATGCTTCGCCCTCGACGTCGACTGACCTTGTCGCCTACTCCGACGCGGACCGGGCGGGTTGCCCGGATACGCGCCGCTCCACCGGCGGCTACCGCGTCTACCTCGGCTCGTCGCTTGTCTCTTGGTCCTCCAAGAGGCAGCCCACCGTGTCCCGCTCCAGTGGCTGAGGCCGAGTACCGCGCCGTGGCTAACGCTGTGGCTGAGTGCACATGGCTTCGCCGGCTTCGTCCGAGCTCTCTTGTCCCGTTGACAAGGCTACGGTGGTTTTCTCGCGACAATGTATCGGCTGTCTACCTCTCCGCCAACCCTGTTCATCATCGGCGCACCAAGCACATCGAGTTGGACATCCACTTCGTTCGTGAGCAAGTTGCCCTCGGTCGCGTTCGAGTTCTTCACGTACCGACGTCTCAGCAATTTGCCGACATCATGACGAAGGGATTGCCATCCATGACTTTTCCTGAGTTTCGCTCCAGTCTGTGTGTCGGTGCCGACCCTTCGACTGCGGGGGGTGTTGAGTAACATATTGTATAAACATAGGTCCCCTTGTTTTCTCAGGGTTGTACCTGTAATTGTACATGTCCGCCTATATATATATGAGCAGCCGGCCCTATTGGTGCTGTGCAATCTCCAATAACCCTTCTACAAGCAGCATTAGTTCAATCAAAATAAAAGAATCTTGGGTTCACTTCTAACATATATCAAATATCTATTAAAGCATTAGCTACTGTATCAACCTTTCAAAACGTTCTTTGATCAAAAGAACTCAAAAAGAAAGAGATTAAGAGGCAAATGCAATCTATCGAAACCGAACAGAAGGTAAAGATTTATTTTTTCGGAAATTTTTTGTTGCTCAGATCGAAAAGTGCTCAACTAAGAAAAGTTAGATAATAATCCTGGGCATATGCTCAAAAATTGGCAGCTCAAAGTTCTGCTCTGGATGTGAATGCGGTTTTTTATTGTGACAGCATAGAATCTGTTTATGGATGGCAACTTCCCCAAATCTTACTTTCTTACTATTAGAGGCTATTCTTGGCACAAAAACGAAATAAAAATGATAAGGAGAGGTTATTAAAGAGGAAATAACTTCCAAGAATCAACAAAATAAAAATTACAGAAATAAAACATGGGTTATCTCACAAGAGTGCTTTTCAGTAGTTTGAGAAGATGCTTATATAAGAAATATGAATTGAAGTAAAAGAGAGCATAAAGAAGCATATATAAAACAAACTTAAGTCTAACCCACTTCCTATGCATAGGAATCTTGTAAGAAAATAAATCAAAGAAGCACATAGTAAAGAGCGTAGGAAAGTAAAAAAAAGTGCAACTTCAAAAAAGTTAGCATATAGAGAGGTGCTTTAGTAACATGAAAACTTCTACAACCATATTTTCCTCTCTCATAATAACTTTCAATAGCATCATGAATAAACTCAACAATATAAATATCGTTTAAAAAATTCTTATCATGAGTCACATTCATAAAATTATTACTGCCCACATAAGCATAGTCATTCTTATTAATTGTAGTGGGAGCAAATTAAACAAAATAGCTATCATTATTATTCTCATCACCATAATCATAAAATATAGGAGGCATATTGTAATCATAATTACTTTTCTCCTCAATAGTATGTGGACTGAAAATAACATAATAATCATTGTAATCATCATATATTGGAGGCGTAATATCATCAAAGTAAATTTCCTCCGCATAGTCATTCTTATTAATTGTAGTGGGAGCAAATTAAACAAAATAGTTTTCATTATTATTCTCATCACCATAATCATAAAATATAGGAGGCATATTGTAATCATAATTACTTTTCTCCTCAATAGTAGGTGGACTGAAAATAACATAATCATCATTGTAAATTTCCTCCTCCGTGCTTGGGGGACTAAAAATATCATGCTCATCAAAACCAGCTTCCCCAAGCTTAGACTTTTCCATGCTCATAAAAGTGTTCAAAGAATTCATACTAATAACATTGCTACTAGCATGCAAGTAAAGTTCTATAGGTTTTTTAATTTCATGTTCAAACACCTCATGTCCTAACTCAAGATAAATACAACAAAGCTCTCTATTTTTTTGTTGTTTTCCGTTAAGCAAAGCTAGTGAAAAAAAAGATATAATTGCAGGATCTAAAGGAAATAACTCTGAGCACTCACCAGCAACTAAAAAACTTAGTAGCTAGAGGATGTGAGTACCTTTTACCCTACCTCCCCGGCAACGGCGCCAAAAAAGAGCTTGATGTCTGCGCACGCTTCTATTCTTGTAGACAGTGTTGAGCCTCCAAGTGCAGAGGTTTGTAGAACAGCAACAAGTTTCCCTTAAGTGGATCACCCAAGGTTTATCGAACTCAAGGAGGTAGAGGTCAATGATATCCCTCTCAAGCAACCTTGCAATTACGATACAAGAAGTCTCTTGTGTCCCGAACACACTCAATACACTTGTCAGGTGTATAGGTGCACTAGTTCGGCGAAGAGATAGTGAAATACAAGTAATATGGATGATTGTGAGCGGTAATTGCAATCTGAAATAAAAATGGCAGCATGCAAACATGTAGCAGAACTAGTTGTAAACGGTGTTTCAATGCTTGTAAACAAGGCCTAGGGATCATACTTTCACTAGTGGAAACTCTAAACGATGATGCTATAATTGAATACATAGATATTATCTCTTCACTACGCTACTCTGAACCACTCTCCGGTTTGATAATAAACAAAAATTCACTATGTAGGGCTGCATAAGCATTCCTTAAAGTTCGCATTCCCAATCTATGGACACCCCACGCTGTCACTTTGAGCATACAAAGATGGTACTAACTAGACACCACAATTCATAAGTATTTCTGTAAAATTAAGCATAAGAAACAAACACGGTGTGCACACTGTCACCTTCACACCATTTGACAAGGTGTCCCCGGAGATCACATAATGAAACCACTTGAGTAGCACAATAGTTCAAGAATAACATTTACTTATTCAACTAGATTACATAGCTCATGATCATATAAAGATCATACATGGAGAGATAGTTAGACCACATAGCTACCGGTAAACCCTCAGCCTCAGAGGAGAACTACTCACTCCTCATCATGGGAGTCAGCAACGGCGATGAGGATGGCGGTGGAGTCGATGGAGATGGCTCCGGGGGCAATTTTCCGCCCCGACAGGGTGCCGAAATAGAGACTTCTATCCCCCGGATCTTGTCTTCGGCGGCGGCGGAGCTACGAAACTTTCTGTGGATGGAGGCTTATTGATTTAGGGTTTTTGCGTCGGGGGGCATTTAAAGGCGGAAGGACGAGGTCGGTGGAGGCCAAGTGGCCCCACACCACCCCTAGGTGCGGGCCAGGGCCAGGCCACGCCTAGGCATGGTCTGGCCACCCTGTGGCCCCCTTTCGTCTCTCCTCCGGACTTCGGCTTCATTACGGAAAAATAAGATCTTCGGCTTTTGTTTCACCAATTCCTAGAATATTTCATGTACAACTTTTATGAAATACAAAACAACAGAAAACAAGAAACTTGCACTGTGGCATCTTGTCCATAGGTTAGTGCCAGAAAATGTATAAAAGTGCAACGAAGTGTAAGCAAAACATATATAAATTGGTGTAAAAGAATCATGGAGCATCAAAAATTATAGATACGTTTGAGACGTATCAGTCGACCATGCATGAGCATGCTCGCCGCGTGTCCTTGGCTTCCTACACATGGCAACGCGGTTAGTTGGCTGTCTTCCTAGGCTATACCAGGAGAAAGAACATATCTGGAGTGGCTCTTTCTCGTATGTCTCTCTCTCACAAAAAAGTTCCTTTTGTTGTGCTAATCTCTAGTCTTCTCCATCCTGGTGACTGCATGCACAGACGTCTGGGAGAGCAGGCCTCCAAAACTCCATCTGTCGAGATCCTGTACCGAGAGGCGGGCGATAAGGTTTTTGGGGAGCGTCTCGACGCGACTGCTCGCCGCTATTCGTGATCTTCTTCGTCGGTTCGACTAGTTCCTTGACATATCCGACTACACCATGGGCGACATCAACGATGACCATGGTTGTGGTGGTGCTCCCGGTGCGACCTTCCCGGTCACGATGTACATGCTTTTCCTCTTTTACCTTGCACTGCTACTTGTTCCATGTGTTCAGATCTGATGCATGAGCTTAGTATGATGTGTGTGGTTAAGTATGCTAGTGCATCTGTAATGTTGTTTTCGATAATTAAACTCACTCTGAAATTTCCAAATAATCTAACAATCCAAAAACTTTGTATGCTTAGGCAATTTTCACCGTCTGATTTTGCTGCTCCGCTCAAAACGAACCCGTTTACGGGTTCTCATTTCAAGAGATGGCAGCCTAAGACCCTCTTATGGCTCACTTCTATGGGCGTGCACCGAGTTGCGGAAGGTACTCTCAGAGGTTCACTTACTCCTGATGAGGATAAAATGTTCGGAGAGACCACCATAGTCTTTGTGGGTGTCGTCCTTAGTGTGATTGGAGGCAAGTTGGTTGATGCTTATCTACACATTCAAAATGGGAAGAACTATAGGATACACTGGGCAGTAAGTTTGGTGATGCCGATGCAAGAAGTGAACTGCATGCTATGGAGTAGTTCAATGACTGCTGAATGGTTGAGAACCCATCTGTAGTGGATCAGGCTCACGAGATATAGATCAAGAAAAAGGAACTCGAGCTCCTCAAGTGTGTGCTACCGGACAAGTTTGTTGCGGGATGCATTGTCGATAAGCTTCCCCCTTCGTGGAGGAACTTTGCCACTTCTCTGAAACATCAGAGGCATGAGTTCTCTGTTGAGAATATCATTGGCTCTCTGGATGTTGATGAGAAGGCGAGGGAAAAAGACAAACACACGTACTGGAGAACCTGAGGGACGTTGTGCTGCCAATATGCCCCAGATATCCACCCTATCTAGCAATGCTACACAAACTTTAAACACTTCACATAATGGTACAAAACTATAAATTTCAACAAAGTATCCTCTGGTTATGGAGACATCCACAAAAACACGATAAAGATACACCACCAAATTTTATCCATACACATAGCTACACGGTTCAATGAGACCAAGTTAAAATCTCATATCCAAGATGGCTCATATCAGCCAACTCGGTAGCGAAATAATATAAACCAACCCTTATGCTAAGAATAAGACAAGAGCACTCTTTAGTATGGTTACACTACTCTATTTACGAAGTAAAGAAATGTGTGAAGTATCGTGTGTGAAAAATGTAGAGGTGCTACTCCTAGTCCCATGCATGTCGTCCTTGGTGGTACCTAAAAACATAGAAGCCACAAGGGTGATTACAAAGTACTCAGCAAGGGCGAGACGGGCCATTGGGCTCATCGTTGTCGACAACGCAAAGGAAAGAAAGGTCAGGCTGGAAAGAACTCAAATTATGTCAACATGGTCATTGGCAACACAGAGGAAGGAACTATAGGGTATGGTAATTTATTACCTACTGTTCTTTCAGTGTTTCAGCCCACTGAATGGTGGGTTGATACGGGTTCTAATGTTCATGTGTGTGCCGATATCTCCATGTTTACCTCTTATCAGGCCCGAGGTTCCTCAGTAATGATAGGGAATGAGTTACATGCTACTGTTCTTGGTGTTGGCACGGTAGATCTGAAGTTTACTTTGGGAAAGATCGTGCAATTGAAGAACATGTTGCATGTCCCTTCTATCAAGAAAAATCTCATTAGTGGCTCCTGTCTTATGAAAGATGGGTTTAAGTTGGTGTTTGAGTCCAATAAAGTTGTACTGTCTAAGTATGGAACTTTTGTTCCCGATAACTTTCATACAAAAGCATCATAATACCGATGCCAAGAAGAAGAGCATCAAGGTTTGCTCAACAAATATTTGCCACCGGCACCTGAAGAAAACTATAATACCGGGTTGCTCGACTTGAGTCTACACACGGTTGCAAGTATCCGTGCCTAGACTCGGGGGCTACTCCCATCGGGAGCGCTCGACACGCACCTGATAAAAGCATCGACTCCTCCGGGATATCATCCGAATCATCGACTCCTCCGGGATATCATCTGAATCATCGACTTCTGCGGGACATCATCCAAAATATCGACTCCTCCGGGATATCATCTGAATCATCGACTTCTTCGGAACATCATCCAAATTATCGACTCCTCCGAGATATCATCCAAATTATCGACTCCTCCGGGATATCATCTAAATCATCGACTCCTCCGTGACATCATCAGAATCATCGACTCCTCTGTGACATCATCCAAATCATCAACTCCTCTATCTATGACATCATCAAAGTCATCGACATCATGTTCTCAGAACTCGAAGACATCTACGATATTCAACTCAACATTTTTTACAGCCTATACATAACTATTTCATATTCATCTACAGGCTCGGGGGCTACTCCCATCGGGAGCGCTGGTCGCGCACCCGAGAAAAAGATGGCAACCTCGCCAACAAAGAAGAATAAACCCGAAGACGTCGACATCAACATCAAGATCTTCGAGTAGTACAACTTGAGTCTATGCGCGGCTGCAAGCACCCGCCCATAGACTCGGGGGCTACTCCCATCGGGAGCGCTTCACGCACCCGACAGAAATCATCTTCGACTCTACATCAAGCACAAGATTCAACATTCAGCAGATGATCAAGACATTCGGACGATGACAACTTTAGTCCCTGCCCGAAGCTTCACTTCGGCCAGACACTCGGGGGCTACTGATGTGGGCATAGCCCTTCGGGTACTCGACATTGCCATACCCGGTGCAAACTATGAAGTTGGATCGACACAAGGACTCAAGAAGCTGGACCCACAAGGAAAATCAACTTGAATTACAAGAAAGAAGGCTCCAATACGAATCCTACTAGGACTTTTGTAAACCCTAGCTTGGCTGATATATAAAGCCAGGCAGGGGCACCCCTTAGGGGATATATTGAAAAACATAAATCATAGAGGAGACACGTCTAGACATCGCAACCCGCAGTTTAGAACTGGCCCCCCTGTACACATATATTCATATAGTGGATTGCTAGCAGGACGTAGCGATCCCCCACCGCGGGGACGTGAACCTGGGTACGTCGTGTACCGTCCTGCTCCCGGAACTTCCATCGTCGCCTTTCTCTAAAACTCAAGCCCCTCATCGTGGGCATTGCCAGGAACCGCCTCGTCACTGTCCCTAACTTGCGGGACCAGGTAAGAAAAGAAGGACGCTCGGCGCGACCGCGGAGCGTCCGCGGAGACGCAAACCTAGCGCATATTTGGGCTAGGTTTGCGTCGCCGCAGACGGCTCGGTCACTTTGCGTCGCCCCGCTGGATCAGGACCCAGACGCATTTTTGGTCACGGCGAACGCAAACGGTCGCTCAACGTCCATTTGCGTCGCCCCGTTGGAGATGCCCTTAGAGCATCTCCAGCCGCGTCTCCCAAACCGTCCCCAAAGGGTTTTGGCCTTTTGGGGCACGCTGGAAAAAAAACTTTCCCAGCAGCGTCCCCCAAACCTGTTCTTTGTCCGGCGCGGCCCGATACGGTGTCCAGGGGATGCTCCTGGCATGCCGGACACAACGAAAAGTGAGGCGAGGCGTGGCGAGACCGATGCTTCAGCGGCACATTCATGTATGGACCTAACCGTCGCCTACCTCGAGGCGGAAGTTATTCGCGCGCAGTGACACACGACCGAAGTGTCGCAGCTTTGCCTTAATGGCGACGGAGGGGTAGGCGAGACGTCTCATCGGTGCTGCGCAGTCTCCACGTGTCGTCGGCGTTCGCACGCCACCGCGCATTCCCGCGCTTTCTTCCCGCCGCTTCTCGCCTCTTCCTGCGCTTTCTTCCCGACGCCGGCGTTTATAAAAGGCCCCCTGATACGTCTCCAACGTATCGATAATTTCTTGTGTTCCATGCCACATTATTGATGTTATCTACATGTTTTATGCACACTTTATGTCATATTCGTGCATTTTCTGGAACTAACCTATTAACAAGATGCCGAAGTGCCGCTTCGTTATTTGCTGTTTTTGGTTTCAGAAATCCTAGTAAAGAAATATTCTGGAATTGGACGAAATAAAAGCCCAGAGGCCTATTTTTACACGAAGCTTCCAGAAGACCGAAGACGAGACGAAGAGGGGCCACGGGGTGGCCAAACCCTAGGGCGGCGCGGCCCCACCCCTGGCCGCGCCGGCCTATGGTGCGGGCCCCCCGTGCCGCCTCTCGACTTGCCCTTCCGCCTACTTAAAGCCTCCGTGACGAAACCCCCAGTACCGAGAGCCACGATACGGAAAACCTTCCAGAGACGCCGCCACCGCCGATCCCATCTCGGGGGATCCCGGAGATCGCCTCCGCACCCCGCCGGAGAGGGGAATCATCTCCCGGAGGACTCTACACCGCCATGGTCGCCTCCGGAGTGATGAGTGAGTAGTCTACCCCTGGACTATGGGTCCATAGCAGTAGCTAGATGGTTGTCTTCTCCCCATTGTGCTATCATTGTCGGATCTTGTGAGCTGCCTATCATGATCAAGATCATCTATATGTAATTCTATATGTTGCGTTTGTTGGGATCCGATGAATAGAGAATACTTGTTATGTTGATTATCAAAGTTATGCTTATGTGTTGTTTATGATCTTGCATGCTCTCCGTTATTAGTAGATGCTCGGCCAAGTAGATGCTTTTAACTCCAAGAGGGAGTACTTATGCTCGATAGTGGGTTCATGCCCGCATTGACACCTGGGACAGAGTGACGTAAAGTTCTAAGGTTGTGTTGTGATGTTGCCACTAGGGATAAAACATTGATGCTATGTCTAAGGATGTAGTTGTTGATTACATTACGCACCATACTTAATGCAATTGTCCGTTGCTTTGCAACTTAATACCGGAGGGGGTTCGGATGATAACCTCGAAGGTGGACTTTTTAGGCATAGATGCAGTTGGATGGCGGTCTATGTACTTTGTCGTAATGCCCAATTAAATCTCACTATATTCATCATGATATGTATGTGCATTGTCATGCTCTCTTTATTTGTCAATTGCCCAACGGTAATTTGTTCACCCAACATGTTGTTCGTCTTATGGGAGAGACACCTCTAGTGAACCGTGGACCCCGGTCCAATTCTCTTTACTCGAAATACAATCTACTGCAATACTTGTTTTACTCGTTTTCTCTCGCAAACAATCATCTTCCACACAATACGGTTAATCCTTTGTTACAGCAAGCCGGTGAGATTGACAACCTCACTGTTTCGTTGGGGCAAAGTATTTTGGTTGTGTTGTGCAGGTTCCACGTTGGCGCCGGAATCCCTGGTGTTGCGCCGCACTACATCTCGCCGCCATCAACCTTCAACGTGCTTCTTGGCTCCTCCCGGTTCGATAAACCTTGGTTTCTTTCCGAGGGAAAACTTGCCGCTGTGCGCATCATACCTTCCTCTTGGGGTTGCCCAACGAACGTGTGAAATACACGCCATCAAGCTCTTTTTCCGGCGCCGTTGCCGGGGAGATCAAGACACGCCGCAAGGGGAGTCTCCACTTCTCAATCTCTTTACTTTGTTTTTGTCTTGCTTAGTTTTATTTACTACTTTGTTTGCTGCACTAAATCAAAATACAAAAAAATTAGTTGCTAGTTTTACTTTATTTGCTATCTTGTTTGCTATATCGAAAACACAAAAAAATTAGTTTACTTGCATTTACTTTACTTATTTCATCATGTTTCCTCCTAAGTTTGTTCTTAAAGATGTATCGGTAGGCCGAGGGTCTATCCTTGGGAAAGACAATATAGAAGATTTTTTCACTCATATTAGTACGGTCGAAGATTTTGAAGATAGACACTTGGTAGAACTTGCCCCCACTTATGAAATTGCTGTTGCTTCTTTAGTACACGCGTTAGAAGCCAGATTTGTTAATCTTAATCCGGTGATTCAGCATATGTTTCTTACACTCAGTAATATGGAAGAAGGAGAAAAGAAAGATTTTGTATTAGAAACCCTTCTTAAAGAATTTGGAGGAATAGCGAGAGAAGCTAGAAAAGTCTTCACTAAATATAATATGCTAGGCTCTTATACCAACTTTGCTAGTACCCTTGAGAAGATGGAAAAGGATAGACAAAAGTACACTAATGAAGTTAATTATGAGGGGGATATTAAAACATCAATACCTTGCAAGCTCTTGGGAATGTGTGAGGCACTAGAAAAGAATTTTGATTGGATTGTTCCCGAAGATTTGTTTGATGAAAGTAGCAAACCCAAGACTAATGAAAAGGGGCCTCTGAAACTCACATAGAAAAGATAGTATGCATAGTTGAGACAACTCCGCACCCCGCTGTAGAAGTACCACCCTTTGATAATACTTGATACACACTTTCTGCGCCTAGCTGAAAGGCGTTAAAGAAAAGCGCTTATGGGAGACAACCCATGTTTTTACCTACGGTACTTTGTTTTTATTTTGTGTCTTGGAAGTTGTTTACTACTGTAGCAACCTCTCCTTATCTTAGTTTTGAGTTTTGTTGTGCCAAGTTAAGCCGTTGATAGAAAAGTAAGTACTAGATTTGGATTACTGCGCAGTTCCAGATTTCTTTGCTGTCACGAATCTGGGTCTATCTCCCTGTAGGTAGCTCAGAAAATTACGCCAATTTACGAGCATGATCCTCAGATATGTACGCAACTTTCATTCAATTTGAGCATTTTCGTTTGAGCAAGTCTGGTGCCATTTTAAAATTCGTCAATACGAACTGTTCCGTTTTGACAGATTCTGCCTTTTATTTCGCATTGCCTCTTTCGCTATGTTGGATGAATTTCTTTGATCCACTAATGTCCAGTAGCATTATGCAATGTCCAGAAGTGTTAAGAATGATTGTGTCACCTCTGAATATGTCAATTTATATTGTGCACTAACCCTCTAATGAGTTGTTTCGAGTTTGGTGTGGAGGAAGTTTTCAAGGGTCAAGAGAGGAGTATGATGCAACGTGATCAAGGAGAGTGAAAGCTCTAAGCTTGGGGATGCACCCGTGGTTCACCCCTGCATATATCAAGAAGACTCAAGCGTCTAAGCTTGGGGATGCCCAAGGCATCCCCTTCTTCATCAACAACTTATCAGGTTCCTCCCCTGAAACTACATTTTTATTCGGCCACATCTTATGTGCTTTTTCTTGGAGCGTCGGTTTGTTTTTGTTTTGTTTTGTTTGAATAAAATGGATCCTAGCATTCACTTTATGGGAGAGATACACACTCCGCTGTAGCATATGGACAAATATGTCCTTGGTTTCTACTCATAGTATTCATGGCGAAGTTTCTCCTTCGTTAAATTGTTATATGGTTGGAATTGGAAAATGATACATGTAGTAATTGCTAAAAATGTCTTGGGTAATGTGATACTTGGCAATTGTTGTGCTCATGTTTAAGCTCTTGCATCATATGCTATGCACCCATTAATGAATAAATACATAGAGCATGCTAAAATTTGGTTTGCATATTTGGTTTCTCTAAGGTCTAGATAATTTCTAGTATTGAGTTTGAACAACAAGGAAGACGGTGTAGAGTCTTATAATGTTTTCAATATGTCTTTTATGTGAGTTTTGCTGCACCGGTTCATCCTTGTGTTTGTTTCAAATAAGCCTTGCTAGCCTAAACCTTGTATCGAGAGGGAATACTTCTCATGCATCCAAAATACTTGAGCCAACCACTATGCCATTTGTGTCCACCATACCTACCTATACTACATGGTATCTTCCCGCCATTCCAAAGTAAATTGCTTGAGTGCTACCTTTAAAATTCCATCATTTACCTTTGCAATATATAGCTCATGGGACAAATAGCTTAAAAACTATTGTGGTATTGAATATGTAATTATGCACTTTATCTCTTATTAAGTTGCTTGTTGTGCGATAACCATGTTTATCGGGGAACGCCATCAACTCATTGTTGAATTTCATGTGAGTTGCTATGCATGTTCGTCTTGTCCGAAGTAAGGGCGATCTACACCGAGTTGAATGGTTTGAGCATGCATATTGTGAGAGAAGAACATTGGGCCGCTAACTAAAGCCATGATCCATGGTGGAAGTTTCAGTTTTGGACAAACATCCTCAAATCTCTAATGAGAAAAGAATTAATTGTTGTCAAATGCTTAAAGCATTTAAAGAGGAGTCCATTATCCGTTGTCTATGTTGTCCCGTATGGATGTCTAAGTTGAGAATAATCAAAAGCGAGAAATCCAAATGCGAGCTTTCTCCTTAGACCTTTGTACAGAGCGGCATAGAGGTACCCCTTTGTGAAACTTGGTTAAAGCATATGTATTGCGGTGATAATCCAGGTAGTCCAAGCTAATTAGGACAAGGTGCGAGCACTATTAGTACACTATGCATGAGGCTTGCAACTTATAAGATATAATTTACATGATGCATATGCTTTATTACTACCGTTGACAAAATTGTTTCATGTTTTCAAAATCAAAGCTCTAGCACAAATATAGCAATCGATGCTTTTCCTCTATGAGGACCCATTCTTTTACTTTCAATGTTGAGTCAGCTCACCTATTTCTCTCCACCTCAAGAAGCAAACACTTGTGTGAACTGTGCATTGATTCCTACATACTTGCTTATTGCACTTATTATATTACTCTATGTTGACAATATCCATGAGATATACATGTTACAAGTTGAAAGCAACCGCTGAAACTTAATCTTCTTTTGTGTTGCTTCAATACCTTTACTTTGAATTATTGCTTTATGAGTTAACTCTTATGCAAGACTTATTGATGCTTGTCTTGAAGTGCTATTCATGAAAAGTCTTTGCTTTATGATTCACTTGTTTACTCATGTCATACACATTGTTTTGATCGCTGCATTCTTTACATATGCTTTACAAATAGTATGATCAAGATTATGATGGCATGTCACTCCGTAAATTATCTTTGTTATCGTTTTACCCGCTCGGGACGAGCAGAACTAAGCTTGGGGATGCTGATACGTCTCCAACGTATCGATAATTTCTTGTGTTCCATGCCACATTATTGATGTTATCTACATGTTTTATGCACACTTTATGTCATATTCGTGCATTTTCTGGAACTAACCTATTAACAAGATGCCGAAGTGCCGCTTGTCGTTTTCTGCTGTTTTTGGTTTCAGAAATCCTAGTAAAGAAATATTCTCGGAATTGGACGAAATAAAAGCCCGGAGGCCTATTTTTACACGAAGCTTCCA
>NC_061512.1:225962580-225984239 GCF_022539505.1 Lolium rigidum | reverse complement strand
TCTTGGCTTGGATTGCGTGTTCGCCGTAGGAAAATTTTTGTTTTCTATGCAACGTTATCCTACATAAGGCAGCTCATGAGAGATCATTGTATTGAAGTACATGGGGGAGAGAATACCAACTAGCTACAGCTAGAACCCGTAGTCCATGAGGGAACTACTCACAGAGCATGATGGAGGCGGTGGCGTCGATGGAGATGGCTTCCGGGGGCATTTCCCCGTCCCAGCAAGGTGCCGGAACAGAGACTTCTGTCCCCCGAATTGGAGTTTCGCGATGGTGGCGGCGCCCCTGGAGTCTTTCTGGAGTTTCGTCAATTCGTATCGCGTTTTTAGGTCGAAAGGGGTCTTATAGGCGAAGAGGCGGCGCAGGAGGGGCACCAGGGCACCCTCCCCATAGGCCGGCGCGGCCAGGGGCCTGCCCCGCGGCCCTATGGTGTGGGGCCCCTGGGCCTCCCTCCGGGTCTCCTTCGGTGTCCTGGTCCGTCTCGGTGAATTATGATGTTTGGTCTTCGTTTCGTCGAATTCCGAGAATATTGCCCGAACAGCCTTTACGGAACCAAAAACGAGCAAAACAGGAACTGGCACTTCGGCATCTTGTTAATAGGTTAGTTCCGGAAAATGCATAAAAACATTATGAAGTGCAAGCAAAACATGTAAGTATTGTCATAAAACAAGCATGGAACATCAGAAATTATAGGTACGTTGGAGACGTATCACACATCTGTTGGAAGCCAATGTGTATCAACCCCGAGCAACTTTGGGTTGCATACAAGGAGATGGTGGCGGAATCAGAAGACAAGGCTCTCGAGTTGTTTGCCACCAAAAAGGTTGATGCTACTTTGCACTTTGAATTGAACCAACATGCCTCCCCGTTCGATGCTAGGAATCTACCACCCATGAATGAAGAAGAAATGAGCGAACCTCCCATGACCCAACATGAAGCAAGACAAAAGTTGAGCCACATTTCGAAGAACTAATGTGAAGCATTGGAAAAGGAGAATGGTGAGTATGAGAATAATGAGATTGGTTTTGAGCTCCGTGACAACAAATGTAGGTGATTTTGACACATATTATGTGCAAGAGGACATTGCCCATTCCATCTTTATTCTCAATGCTATGCCTCGAACTCGAATGACGATGGTCCCGTTGAACAAATTGATGAGGAGGGCGTCACGGCTAAGGAAGCCAAAAAAATTCAAGAAGGTATTTGATGCGTGCAGTTAACACACGTCCGTTGGGAACCCCAAGAGGAAGGTGTGATGCGTACAGTAGCAAGTTTTTCCTCAGAAAGAAACCAAGGTTTATCGAACCAGGAGGAGCCAAGAAGCACGTTGAAGGTTGATGGCGGCGAAGTGTAGTGCGGCGCAACACCAGGGATTCCGGCGCCAACGTGGAACCTGCACAACACAATCAAAGTACTTTGCCCCAACGTAACAGTGAGGTTGTCAATCTCTCCGGCTTGCTGTAAACAAAGGATTAAACGTATTGTGTGGAAGATGATGATTGTTTGCGAAGAACAGTAAAGAACAATTGCAGTAGATTGTATTTCAGATGTAAAGAATAGGACCGGGGTCCACGGTTCACTAGTGGTGTCTCTCCCATAAGATAAATAGCATGTTGGGTGAACAAATTACGGTTGGGCAATTGACAAATAAAGAAGGCATAACAATGCACATACATATATCATGATGAGTACTATGAGATTTAATCGGGGCATTACGACAAAGTACATAGACCGCTATCCAGCTTGCATCTATGCCTAAATAGTCCACTTTCGGGTTATCATCCGAACCCCTTCCGGTATTAAGTTGTAAACAACGGACAATTGCATTAAGTATGGTGCGTAATGTAATCAACACAAATATCCTTAGACAAAGCATCGATGTTTTATCCCTAGTAGCAACAGCACATCCACAACCTTAGAACTTTACGTCACTGTCCCGCATTCAATGGAGGCATGAACCCACTATCGAGCATAAATACTCCCTCTTGGGGTCACAAGTATCAACTTGGCCGGAGCCTCTACTAGCAACGGAGAGCATGCAAGAACATAAATAACATATATGATAGATTGATAATCAACTTGACATAGTATTCAATATTCATCGGATCTCAACAAACACAACATGTAGCATTACAAATAGATGATCTTGATCATGATAGGCAGCTCACAAGATCTAACATGATAGCACAATGAGGAGAAGATGACCATCTAGCTACTGCTATGGACCCATAGTCCGGGGGTGAACTACTCACACATCGATCCGGAGGCGATCATGGCGATGAAGAGCCCTCCGGGAGATGATTCCCCTCTCCGGCAGGTGCCGGAGGCGATCTCCCGAATCCCCGAGATGGGATTGGCGGCGGCTCCGTCTGCGGAAGGTTTTCCGTATCGTGGCTCTCGGTACTGGGGGTTTCGCGACGAAGGCTTTAAGTAGGCGAAGAGGTAGGTCAGGGGGCGTCACGAGGGACCCACACAACAGGGCCGCGCGGCCAGGACCTGGGCCGCGCCGCCCTAGTGTGTCATCGCCTCGCGGCCCCACTTCGTATCTCCCTCGGTCTTCTGGAAGCTTCGTGGAAAAATAAGCCCCTGGGCGTTGATTTCGTCCAATTCCGAGAATATTTCCTTACTAGGATTTCTGAAACCAAAAACAGCAGAAAACAGCAACTGGCTCCTCGGCATCTCGTCAATAGGTTAGTGCCGGAAAATGCATAATAATGACATATAATGTGTATAAAACATGTGAGTATCATCATAAAAGTAGCATGGAACATAAGAAATTATAGATACGTTTGGGACGTATCAAGCATCCCCAAGCTTAGTTCCTACTCGCCCTCGAGTAGGTAAACGATAACAAAGATAATTTACTGAAGTGACATGCTATCATAATTTTGATCAATACTATTGTAAAGCACATGAGATGAATGCAGCGATTCGAAGCAATGATGAAGATAATGAGTAAACAAGCTGAATCATATAGCAAAGACTTTTCATGAATAATACTTTCAAGACAAGCATCAATAAGACTTGCATAACAGTTAACTCATAAGCAATAAATTCTAAGTAAAGGCATTGAAGCAACACAAAGGAAGATATAAGTTTCAGCGGTTGCTTTCAACTTCAACATGTATATCTCATGGATAATTGTCAACACAAAGTAATATAACAAGTGCAATAGGTAAACATGTAAGAATCAATGCACACGGTTTACACAAGTGTTTGCTTCTAAGATAGAAAGAAGTAGGTAAACTGACTCAACAATAAAGTAAAAGATAGGCCCTTCGCGAGAGGAAGCATGGATTACTATTTTTGTGCTAGAGCTTTTTATTTTGAAAACATAGAAAGAATTTTGTCAACGGTAGTAATAAATCATATGTGTTATGTATAAGATATCTTATAAGTTGCAAGCCTCATGCATAGTATACTAATAGTGCTCGCACCTTGTCCTAATTAGCTTGGATTAACATGGATTATCATTCCATAACATATGTTTCAACCAAGTGTCACAAAGGGGTACCTCTATGCCGCCTGTACAAGGGTCTAAGGAGAAGGTTCGCATTGGATTTCTCGCTTTTTGATCATTCTCAACTTAGACACCCATACCGGGACAACATAGACAACAGATAATGGACTCCTCTTTAATGCATAAGCATGCAACAACAGTTAATATTTCTCATAAGAGATTGAGGATTTGTGTCCAAACTGAAACTTCCACCATGATTCATGGCTTTAGTTAGCGGCCCAATGTTCTTCTCTAACAATATGCATACTCAAACCATTTGATCATGAAAATCGCCCTTACTTCAGACAAGACGAACATGCATAGCAACTCACATGATATTCAACAAAGGTAAAAGAGTTGATGGCATCCCCAGAAACATGGTTACCGCTCAACAAGCAACTTATTAAGAAATAAGATACATAAGTACATATTCTTCACCACAATAGTTTTTAAAGCTATTTTCCCATGAGCTATGTATTGTAAAGGCAAAGAATAGAAGTTTAAAGGTAGCACTCAAGTAATGTACTTTGGAATGGCAGAGAAATACCATGTGGAAGGTAGGTATGGTGGACACAAATGGCATGGATTTTGGCTCAAGGATTTGGATGCATGAGAAGAATTCCTCTCCGTACAAGGCTAGGCTAGCAAGGTTGTTTGAAGCAAACTCAAGTATAAAATGGTACAGCAAGACTCACATATGAACATATTGTAAGCGTTATAAGACTTTACATCGTCTCCTTGTTGTTCAAACATCTCAACCAGAAAATATCTAGACTTAGAGAGACCAATCATGCAAACCAAATTTTAACATGCTCTATGTAGTTCTTCATTAATAGGTGCAAAGTACATGATGCAAGAGCTTAAACATGATCTATATGAGCACAACAATTGCCAAGTATCAAATTATTCAAGACATTATACCATTTACCACATGCGGCATTTTCCGTTTCCAACCATATATCAATGAACGAGGTAGTTCAACCTTCGCAATGAACATTAAGAATAAAGCTAAGAACACATGTGTTCATATGCAACAGTGGAGCGTGTATCTCTCCCACACAAAGATGCTAGGATCCGATTTTATTCAAACAAAAACAAAAATAAAAACAAACAGACGCTCTAAGTAAAGCACATAAGATGTGACTGAATAAAAATATAGTTTCACTAGAGGTGACCTGATAAGTTGTCGATGAAGAAGGGGATGCCTTGGGCATCCCCAAGCTTAGATGCTTGAGTCTTCTTAAAATATGCAGGTATGAACCACGGGGGCATCCCCAAGCTTAGACTTTTCACTCTTCTTGATCATAGTATATCATCCTCCTCTCTTGACCCTTGAAAATTTCCTCCACACCAAACTCGAAACAAACTCATTAGAGGGTTAGTGCATAATTGAAAATTCATATATTTAGAGGTGACATAATCATTCTTAACACTTCTGGACATTGCACAAAGCTACTGAAAGTTAATGGAACAAAGAAATCCATCAAACATAGCAAAACAGGCAATGCGAAATAAAAGGCAGAATCTGTCAAAGCAGAACAGTCCGTAAAGACGAATTTTCCAGGGGCACTTAACTTGCTCAGATGAAAATGCTCAAATTGAATGAAAGTTGCGTACATATCTGAGGATCACTCATGTAAATTTGCAGATTTTTCTGAGTTACCTACAGAGAATTCTGCCCAGATTCGTGACAGCAAGAAATCTGTTTCTGCGCAGTAATCCAAATCTAGTATTGACTTTACTATCAAAGACTTTACTTGGCACAACAATGCAATAAAATAAAGATAAGGAGAGGTTGCTACAGTAGTAACAACTTCCAAGACTCAAATATAAAATAAAAGTACTGTAGTAAAATGATGGGTTGTCTCCCATAAGCGCTTTTCTTTAACGCCTTTCAGCTAGGCGCAGAAAGTGTGAATCAAGTATTATCAAGAGATGAAGCATCGACAGAGGAGTTTGGAGTTTTCTCAACTATACATGTTATCTTATCTATGTAAGTTTCAGAGGCTCCTTTTTCATTACTCTTAGGCCTGCTATTCTCATCAAACAAATTTTCAGGAACAAGCCAACCATAGTTATTTTCTAGAGCTTCATGCATTCCTAGGAGCTTACTAGGTATCGGTACTTTAATCTCCCCTCCATCATTAACATTATTAGTGTACTTTATTCTATCAATGTCCATCTTTCCAAGGGTACTAGAAAAGTTGTGTAAGAGCCAAGCATTTTATATTTAATAAAGACTTTTCTAGCCTCTCTTGCTACACCACCAAATTCTTTAAGAAGGGTTTCTAAGACAAAATCTTTCTTTTCTCCTTCCTCCATATCAGAGAGTGTAAGAAACATATGCTGAATTATAGGATTGAGATTACCAAATTTAGTTTCCAACATGTGTACTAAAGAAGCAGCAGCAATTTCATAAGTGGGAGCAAGTTCTACCAAGTGTCTATCTTCAAAATCTTCAGATGTACTAACATGAGTGAAAAAATCTTCTATATTATCTCTTCCAATTATAGACCCTCGTCCTACCGGTATGTCTTTTAGAGTGTACTTAGGAGGAAACATGATGAAATAAACAAAAGGTAAATAAAATAAATGCAAGTAACTATTTTTTTTTTGCGTTTTTGATATGGAGAACAAGACAGTAAATAAAGTAAAACTAGCAACTAATTTTTTTGTGTTTTGTTTTAGTGCAGCAAACAAAGTAGTAAATAAAATAAAGCAAGACAAAAACAAAGTAAAGAGATTGGAAGTGGAGACTCCCCTCGCAGCGTGTCTTGATCTCCCCGGCAACGGCGCCAGAAAATATGCTTGATGCGTGCAGTTAACACACGTCCGGTGGGAACCCCAAGAGGAAGGTGTGATGCGTACAGTAGCAAGTTTTCCCTCAGAAAGAAACCAAGGTTTATCGAACCAGGAGGAGCCAAGAAGCACGTTGAAGGTTGATGGCGGTGAAGTGTAGTGCGGCGCAACACCAGGGATTCCGGCGCCAACGTAGAACCTGCACAACACAATCAAAGTACTTTGCCCCAACGTAACAGTGAGGTTGTCAATCTCACCGGCTTCACTGTAAACAAAGGATTAAACGTATTGTGTGGAAGATGATGATTGTTTGCGAAGAACGAGTAAAGAACAATTGCGGTAGATTGTATTTCAGATGTAAAGAATAGGACCGGGGTCCACGAGTTCACTAGTGGTGTCTCTCCCATAAGATAAATAACATGTTGGGTGAACAAATTACGAGTTGGGCAATTGACAAATAAAGAAGGCATAACAATGCACATACATATATCATGATGAGTACTATGAGATTTAATCGAGGGCATTACGACAAAGTACATAGACCGCTATCCGGCATGCATCTATGACTAAATAGTCCACTTTCGAGGTTATCATCCGAACCCCTTCCGGTATTAAGTTGTAAACAACGAGACAATTCCATTAAGTATGGTGTGTAATGTAATCAACACAAATATCCTTAGACAAAGCATCGATGTTTTATCCCTAGTAGCAACGGCACATCCACAACCTTAGAACTTTCGTCACTTGTCCCGGATTCAATGGAGGCATGAACCCACTATCGAGCATAAATACTCCCTCTTGGAGTCACAAGTATCAACTTGGCCGAGCCTCTACTAGCAACGGAGAGCATGCAAGAACATAAATAACATATATGATAGATTGATAATCAACTTGACATAGTATTCAATATTCATCGGATCTCAACAAACACAACATGTAGCATTACAAATAGATGATCTTGATCATGATAGGCAGCTCACAAGATCTAACATGATAGCACAATGAGGAGAAGACGACCATCTAGCTCTCGCTATGGACCCATAGTCCAGGGGTGAACTACTCACACATCGATCCGGAGGCGATCATGGCGATGAAGAGCCCTCCGGGAGATGATTCCCCTCTCCGGCAGGGTGCCGGAGACGATCTCCTGAATCCCCCGAGATGGGATTGGCGGCGGCTGCGTCTCTGGAAGGTTTTCCGTATCGTGGCTCTCGGTACTGGGGCTTTCGCGACGAAGGCTTTAAGTAGGCGAAGAGGTAGGTCAGGGGGCGTCACGAGGGACCCACACAACAGGGCCGCGCGGCCAGGACCTGGGCCGCGCCGCCCTAGTGTGTCGTCGCCTCGCGGACCCACTTCGTATCTCCCTCGGTCTTCTGGAAGCTTCGTGGAAAAATAAGCCCCTGGGCGTTGATTTCGTCCAATTCCGAGAATATTTCCTTACTAGGATTTCTGAAACCAAAAACAGCGAGAAAACAGCAATCGGCTCCTCGGCATCTCGTCAATAGGTTAGTGCCGGAAAATGCATAATAATGACATATAATGTGTATAAAACATGTGAGTATCATCATAAAAGTAGCATGGAACATAAGAAATTATAGATACGTTTGGGACGTATCAGTATTGGGTCGGGATCATCGAATACCATTGTTCTGTGATCTTAGTCTCGCGGACGAAGCCGTGGTTGACGGTGGAAAGGGTATAGTTCTTGGAGCTAGGGCAATCTCCCACCATGATATGGATGACAAGAATAATGGGATTTCTCCCGGGTTGAACTTTGAAATCTTGTTGGAATTTAAGGTATGGATCAAGGAGTTCTTCGATAAGCATCATTGCCTGTACACCGTGGTTCACTTAGACGTCAAAGAAGCGCTACACGGTTAAATATATGTGCTAGACCTTTGAAGAGAGCCCCCACTTGTTAGATAACTAGTTGTATATCAACCCACATGTGTCGAGGCAAGAAATTTGATGGCAAGGATGTGAAGTAAGACCACCAACAACTCAACTCTGATTTCATCGCTTACAAGCTTTTGAACGAGACCTCGTCACTTCCAACGATGTACATTAAATCCGTCTAGGTTCTTGTGAAATCCCGCTTTCACTACAAAGTGAAGTACATGAAGACATGGAAGGGTAAACAAGCTGCATTTACGATATTGTATTGTGATTGAGAGGAAGCATTTACCGACTCCTTAAGTTATTGGGAGCGATGGTTGCTACAAACCCAAGCATGGTTCATGTGGCAGAGCCTTTTCATCAAAAAACAACATTAAACAATGATGCAAGAACTTGAATATTTGACCGTACATTTTGGACGTACATCTCGGCCCCGAGCGGTCTCATGACTATTTGCACATGCACGCGCCGGCCGCATGCATCGATCGGTCTCCATGAGTAGCATGCTAGTTGCAAGATATGCCTATGTACATGTAGGTCGGTCTGCCTGTATGTTTAAGGGTTAGGCATCTCCAATGGGCTGAACCCAAACAAATACAGGGAGGGGACTTGGTCCAGCCGTCTGGATCAATTCGCGAAGTGATGTCCTATTTCCAGCTTAAATTTATGTTAGAAATTGTGAAACATGGTTGCAAACTTTTGCCAATATACCCTTTGGTGGTACCTCCGTCATCTGAACATGATAAGCAAATGCAGGAAATAAGTACGTAGGTGTAAGAATGGATAGTCTGGCAAAAGAAAAATACAGTACCTAGAGGTCTGAGAGAGCTGAAAACTACTTCAAAATAATACTAGTCTGATTAAAAGTGATAAATAGTTACTGGAAGCAACATTATATATACACAAAAAGAATGGAATTGATCGTGATCATCGTCGACATTCCCGGTCCTGCCGCCCGTGCCACCCAACGTCGGCGTCACGAGGCTGCCGATGGGACAGGCGCCGCCGCGCGCTGAATGCCACGCGGGGCCACGGACTGGCCCCGGCCGTGCATGCCATCCTCACACCGCCGACGCCGACGCGGAGGGTCCGGCGGCGCCGCCCCTGATCGCGGAGCGCCAGACGGGGTCGACCTCGCCGTCGGCGGCGGCGGCGAGCCAGGCGTCGAGGTCGTCGAAGAGCGCGCGCTGCTGGTGCTTGCCGGGCGAGACGAGGCGGTCGCCGGGCACGCCGATGGCGGCCGCGCCGCCGTCGACGAGGGAGCGGAAGAAGACGTCGCGCAGCTCCCAGCCGCCGCCGGCGACGCCGAGCCCGCCGCGGCACTTCTGCCACGGGAACTGGAACACCCCCGGCGGGCGGCGCCACGCCTCCCCGGGGTCGGCCGCCGCCGCCGCCTCGTCGAACGGGAAGTCCGCTGGCGGCGCCGGCGCCGGCTCCACCCTCGCGCGCTTCCTCCCCCTGCCGCCCTCCGCCGGGCGCCGATCCATGTTATGCGCAGGGCACTGCATTAGAAAGAAATCATATATGCACGGGTCATCGACATTGCTCGATCCTGCAGCGTCTCGATTGAATGAACGTTCAAATCTGCATCACATCCTTCGGACGGCAAATGGATATGCATGGCGATGGCATGGGCGCACCTGAGACGAGAGGACGGCGTCGATCGCAATGGCGTCGTGTTCTTGGGAAGGGATGATGGGTGCATATAAGAGTATGGAGATGCAGAGACTAGGTCGACGATGGAGCTTTTGCTATTTATGCTCACGCGGAACGTACCGAGGGAGACGTGCACGTTAAGCGGCCATGCTGGTAACTCGCTGTGCCAGTGAAGAAGGATCCTAGCTATCGGCCGGCGCATGCCTTCCATGTGTTGATGTAATTTGCGTCGATCGATCGGTCCGTTGGCGAGATCGATGGGAGGGTTTCGGTTTCCTGTCGAGTGTCGATCGAGCGAGGATTCGGGGACTCACGGCAGCCGCAGGAAGACTGGCTAGAGATGGCATGGGTGCCACAACGGATGGTCCACGACCGAGGGAGGCGCGCACGGATAGAGATGGCCGCGCGCGCGCCCGGGACCGCACCGTCACTCCGGCAGGCATCTACACGCGAATCTCCTCTCCTCCTATCGCGCTTCGTAGCCTGGGCTAATTTTAAGGCTCTTTAGAGCATCTCCACTCGTCTCCCCGAGAAGCCCCCACGAGCCGTTTTTTACATTCTGACGGCGAAAAACGACCCAGTCGCGCCCCCAGGTTCTCATTTTTGTCCGGAAAATGGCCTAATTTCGTCCGGACTCCCCGGGCCATCCTCGGTTTCCCGGGGATCTCTCGGGGACTCCGGATGGAGCAAAACCAACTGCCCACGCCCACGTGTCTCCTCTTTCGTCCGGACTACCCGGATCATCCTCTTTTTCCCCGAGAAACGCCGCTTGGGGAGCACACGACTGGAAATATACTGCCTCCCATGCCAAAAATTGATCCAATCCGGACGAAAATTTCGCCGGATTTGGACGTGGGGAGCCCCAACGATTGGGGATGCTCTTAGGGCTAGGCTCTAAGATCTTGAATTTCAACGTTCTGTTTGGTTGCTCGTGATGTATTGATTGGACTAAAAAAAACTCACTGCTTGTAGCCAAACCCAAATCGCGATGAAGATGCCACGTCGTATGTGTGATACCATTCAGACAAAGATTGTGACGACCTCTTCTCTTAAATGGTGATCTTACCATACTATCACCACCATCACACATCATTTCATCAGTTCAACTGAACAGTACCACAGTTCATAAGCACAGCCCCTAACTACTACGAATGACAGTTCATAAGCATAGTGCGCATTACAATACGACAATAATCAAAGAGGTAGTTTATCAGAGGGGATTGAAAAGGGAGCTCACGAAAGGGGGATCAAGTGTAGTTTGTTCTTCGTCTTCGTCTTATTCTTCACATAGTGTGGTCTGACCTCTGGCCTCCCACATTGTGTTTGCCCACTCAAGCCTCTTGTTGTTACATGCTTCATTGTCGCATGCCTCCACGGCACGGCCGGTCTCAACTTTATCAGGCACACCATGTACTTCGAAGTACTCATACTCGGCCCAACCTAAGATTTAGTTCTGAATAATGCAACAAGCAAGAATCGTCTTGACTTGAGTGTCTTAAGTGTGGAAGGGTTTCTGGTTAAGGAGTTTAAACCTATAATTCAAAGAAACAAAATCCATCTCAATGGTGACTAAGACTTGAGAGTCTAAGATTGAACAAATCTTTTGCATTCCGTACCCTGATCCTTGCACTAAACTCATGAGGTGGTACCTTGTTTTTCTAAAGGGCGGTAGAACCCTAGGTTGGCATGCATATCCAACATCTCCTAGGTAGAACTTACCATCGAGAATTTTTTATCCATCAGGCCACAAGCTATCAGGCAGGATGCTTGCATCATGGGCTGAACTCTCTGAACCAGCAAGCACATATGTGAACCTCAGATCAAAATCCGCAGCGACAGGGACATTCTGGCAGGCGTAGTGTTTTCTTCCCAGGAATGCTGTGCTTCTAGCACCCTTGTTGTCACATGAGTACCATCGACAGACCCAGTACAGTCCTGTGAAGCAATGAATATAAAGTCATGTTTGTTACACCATATGACGCGTATGATGAATTGAACGAACATGAATTGTGTTGTCCTTGATCTTGGGTGGTGTTTTTTTTATGGTGGCTTGATCATTTCGCCTCTGAGCTCTCTGCAAAAACATCTGCTGGAAGTAGCAAGAAATATTCTCCATAGATCGCTTGAATGTGCTATGGATCACTCTGAACCTCTTGTTATGACCCACAACATGAGTAAACATAACGATTTGCTCTTCCATAGAGGCATGGATGCTATCTTCTAGCAGTCCTCTCTCCCTAAACATTTTGATACGTGCATAGAAAGGGCTCTTCTCATACGCAACATTTGGATTGCCACTACATCATTACAATTGTAGATGTAGTTTAGGTTCACCATCCTCTCCCGATCTTGTGGTAACATTGGATAATATGTGAAAGGAGGAAAGGCAGCACGCTTGACTGCTCTCTTGTGCAGTAGAAGGATCTAGACATGAATGATAGCAATAAGTGTTGTTGCGTGATGCAGAAGCCCGATGTGGTCATCCTGCTCAAATCGATCTACAATTAGGACCGAATAAATCGACGCTATGGAGTTCTAGGTAAATGGATCAACCACTCGGCCAGAGAGTAGAGAAGAAAATTGCCGCTTACCCCGCTATGCCGTGTGGGGTCCCGGACTAGCTGTCCAAAACACCCGTTATGCATACACATTCACGATCCCATTTCTAGCTTCACACCACTGCTATGCAACACGATCTGAGCGTAACCATCTTGGTTCTACAGACACCACTTCATTAAGGCATCTTTGACAGTATTTGTTTTTTTGGCAAAGGGGTAGACCCCAGATTTCGACTGGAACCAGCATGGTAGCAGCTACAGAGTTCAAAGCAGTAAAAGAAAAAAAAAAAAAAAAAAAAGAGAAAAAAGGAAAGTGCAGAATAGCCAGCATAAGAAGCTCTGCAGACTTGCAGGCAAAAAACCTGGTACAGGAGATACAATACGAACTAACACCATCCGACGTTCTCAACCTAGTTAGAGCATGTCTAACAGACCCTTAAAAGGGGTAAATCCGTATAATAACCGCCAGAATACGGGTTTCGCCTCTACCCGGCTGTCTAGCACGCCCCGTAAAAATGGCCCCGCTCCGATTTTTGCTGTTTTCGATTACGGGGCGGGTCTTCGCCCCCTACTTGTGCAGGGTGGGAGCGGGGATAGTGGGCCAAACCGGTATCGTCCACTCCACTGCGCGCGAAGGGTTTCGCTGAAGCCAACCGCCGCCACCGCCGCCCGATCTCCTCCGCCCCGCCCTTCCCGGCCGGATCCCGCTGCCATGGATCGTCCGCAAGAGCCGCCTACCGCCGGCGGTGCACCTCCTTCGGCCGCGGTGGTTGATGTCCCCGTCGGCGGTCCGCCGAACGCCGGCGTCGTCTTGGCCATGATCTCCGCCACCATCCCGTCGAAGAGGAAGAGGATTCCGAAGCAATTCTTCGAAGCACCTGTGGCGGCCGCAGCTTCGCCGGCCGAAGCCCCGCCGGCTGCCAAGAAGGGGGGCAGGATGAAGACCAAGGCCGCCGGGCCGAGGGGCGCCACGCCGGCCAAGGTGCGGACAAAGGCAATCAGCCGCATCGGCCTCGCGCCTCCATCGCCCTCCAAGGCCACGACCCCTCCTCCCTCCGTTCCGGCCGATGCGCCGCCCGCGCCGCCGCCACCCACCATGGACGTTGACAAGGTGTTCGATGTTGAGTCCACAACATCCTACATGGACATGCTCAACGAATCCGCGGTGAATTTGGACACCGGCATCGATGCATTCGATGGGAAGTGCAACGTCGAAGATATTGATGACGAGGAGGAGGATGAGGGTGACGAGGAGGAGGTGGTTGAGGTTGATCCGGCTGCCGCCGGTTCTTTGTCGACGCCGAAGCCACGCACGTCGAACTACAGCGAGATCAAAGACACCATCTTGGTCCGTGCTTGGAGCAAGGTGGGGATGGATGCGTGCACCGGAGTGGACCAAGGCGGCAAGCGCTATTGGCATCGCATTGAGGATTTGTACCACCAGCTGAAGCCTCGCACCAAGAGCATGGCCGACAGATCCTACCGCTCCCTTGAAGGCCGATGGAACATAATCAAACCAGCTTGTTCTCGTTGGAGTGCTGCCATGGATCAAGTGGCCGACAACCCCCCTAGTGGATGCGTGCCGGAGGACTATGTGAGTTTTCCTTGTTTGTTGCTCTCAATATTATGTGTTGATGATGTGGAAACATCACATACTATTGTTGTGCAGCCCAAGTTTCTCAAGCACGGTACAAGGACATGGCCGGCTCCAAGAACAAGGAATTTCAATTTCATCATTGCTTTTCCATTCTTCAACATCTTCCTAAGTGGAAGTTGAGGGACAACGAGCCAAAGTGCAAGTAGGAGGCACTGCTCACCATGGATGATGAAGCGGAGGACATGAGTGGGAGAAACGCCGGCAAGCCCGAGGGTAACAAGAAGGCCAAGGAGAGGGTCAAGGTAGAAGGCGAAGCAGCTAGCTTCCGGGAGAAGTTGGATCAACTCATGAAGTCCAAGGAGGCATTGACGATGAAGACATTGGAGACCAAGCTCATCATCACCGAGAAGAAGGAGGTGAAGCTTGCCAAGGTGCAAGCAAGGCGGGAAGATGCCAAGTTGAAGGCCGAGCTTGACATGAAGATGATCGCACTCAAAGAAGCCAAGGCCATGAAGGAGCTCTTGGCCGAGGAGAGGGATATCATGATGATGCGCACCGACGGCATGGACGAGGATCAGCTGGCGTGGTGGAACGAGACGAAGGCGGACATCATGGCGAGGAAGAAGGCTGCACGTCAAGCTCGTGAGGCAAGTGCTCAAGGTGAGTCTCCGGCGAGTGGTGGCGCCGCTGGCGATGGTCTCGTTGATGGTTGATCACATTTGGGAAATTCCGTGGCTTGAACATTGCCTATGATCGCGTTGTGATGTTAAAAACTATGAATTATGCATCATATATTTTTGATGTGCTATGTTTGATCTGAAATTGTTGTGCAAATTGTTGTCTAAAACCCTGTTTTGGTTCTGCTAGCTCGTCCGAGTTTTCGGCCGGCGAAAAGTGAATACAGGGCCCTCTACTCAACTACAGGAGAAACCTCCACGAATGTCTCTGCTTTCATTTTCCATCCATCTACAGTCTCCATACCTTGGAACATTTCCTCGGGCATCAACCCACTCATCCAGGCAGTCGCCTTGTTGTCGGCCTCCACCCATTCCCCGCACGATACATTTCGCTTAATGAACAATTTGGATCCCCAGTCAAGCTTCTCGTCTTCTCGTTTTTTCCTGCAATTCAGACCAACTCAACATAAAAAAACTGAATTATGTTAGTCACCATCACTGGGCTGTCAATCCTAATATTTCAGAAACAAGCACCATTATGTGTCTTCCAAATATACCAAGGAATTGCAGCAACCCCAATAGTGTGACCACATGCCTGAAGCTGCCCGAAAATCTGGGTAAATCAGGACAAACAAGTTTGTATACAAAATTAAAATCACAGTTCGAAACAAATCTTCTATGTTAAAATGCGTTTCTATGTTACTAACAAAAGAGCTTATCTTATTTTTCCACCCCCCTTAGTCAAAATGCTTTTCTATGTTACTAACAAAAGAAAAACACATATTTTTTTGCAGGAAACACAGTGTCGCGTGCGTCTGAAGCGAGAACACATACTCCACTATCGTTGTGACAGTTAAGCAAATTGCATATAACTGTTTAAATTTGACAGCAAAAGATGAGTTCAAAAAGCCATCCATCCTCCCCAATCCTAGTTTTCTTCCCGTTTCCCACGATTCTTGAACAGCAAGAATAAAAAAGATCCCTCACACTCATTAGCCCCTGCCAAAAACATGAGTTCTCAGGTCTCAACTCTCAACCTCACACCTGACAGCACCTTCGTATGCAAATACATGTTTTGCAACAAATCATTCCACAGACTTTCTTTGGGTTTCCATCTTCCAGAGCAATTTCTCCAACAAAGCAATATTCCACAGTTCAGATTCAGCACCCCCAAACCACCACATTCCTTAGGAGTACAAACTAGCTGCCAAGCATCTTTGACAGTACAATCCTGCGTACTACATAAAGAGATACTGGATATTTCTTAGATAGCGATAGAAAGAGATTGAAGAAAAGGTAAAACATCCCGGGTATCACCTGCATGATTATATCCCATGACCAACATAACAAGAACACCCACACTAGTGTGAACTGTATTTCTGTACAAGGCTGAGAGTCAAGGCTGGACTCTGAAGTTAACTGCATTCTTTTGGTGGACTGTCAGCCGAGTAAAATAACCATGCATATTCTCATAGGCTTATGACAATTCCAAAAGGGGTAATGCCTTCTATTTGTGGAGTAGTGTAGGAGGACTCTTGAAAGCACGGATCCAAAGCACCGACTAGAAAGTGACCAGAAGCTGTCATCAGTACCAAAGGGCAATGCATTGGTAAGCTCTGATCTGAACCTGATATATCCTGAAATGTACGAGGTGACATAGTGCATCAGTAGCAAAATGACCCAGCCTTATACTTCTAGAATTACGCCTATCACTAAGTATTTTTCTATCTGGAATTCATTCGATGTTGCAATTAGTTCTGGAAGTCAGTAAACTATGGTTTGTTTGCACACATGAGCAAGATAGGTTGATGGGAATTTTTACCTGAAATCAAGCCATCCAAAGTGTGCTTCCAGTCAGAGATTGCAGCTCCAAATGCTGGTCTATTTTTCTCACAAACCCATAACGGACACAGAGACAATAATGTTGTTTTTGCAACCTGAAATATTTCAGTGATTGTGCTTCAAAAGTAAAAGCAAATATCTTTTGGAGCAATGAATGGAAAATGATCTTGAGGGCTACAGCATGCTGTTTTCTCTGTCCACAGAGAGAATCAAGCAGACATGGTTCGACCTGTGCATAAACATGGTCTTTTTGGTTGTTACTGAATCAACCCATGGCCTCGTATATTCATAAGCACCCTAAATCTTAGCAGAATCACCAGTAATCTCCACAGGAACAAGAACCATTGCTGAAATGGTGAAATCTATTAGTGTCCCTAACAACAATCTCCCTTTTATAAACTTTGGAGATATATTTGAATGCAGAGTGGCAATCCCCACATATCCTAATATTCTTCATGATCCGAATGGTTGCCCCTTCAGGCATTTGGATCAGTGCAAACGCGAGTGCGATCTTCTCACTGTGGTACTGCAAGTTTGCCTCCCTCTCTTGATCGTCTACGTGCAGAAGCACATAGTCCATATCAGGAACATATCCTTCTTTCCTAATCTTCATGCTTATCTCATCCCACATCTTATATATCTCTTGGGCTCGTGGATGGGCATCATCGCCTGCCACAAACATGTGCACGGAATTCTCTATCTCAATCCAACTACATGCAGGCTCCTTTTTCACACCAGTTGCCTTCATTATCTTCCTCGCCCTAGCAGCAGCATCCCATTGGCCAGTGGAGGCATATATGTTATACAGCAACACAGCTGGACCACTATCATCTGGGTTTAGTTCAAAGACATGGTCTGCTGCAAACTGCCCTACCTTGGCATTCTTATGCGTTCTGCAAGCCGCGAGCAGGGCTCCCCAAACAGCGGCAGTTGGTTCAATAGGCATTTTAAATATGAAGACCAGAGCATAGTTTAGTAGACCAGCTCGGCTGAGAAGATCAACAACCGTAACATAATGGTCAATCTCGGGCTCTAAATTATAATCCTCCATCATGTCAAAGTAGCGCTTGCCCTCCTTCATGAGTCCTCCATGGCTACAGGCGGTCAAAATGCAAAGGAAGGAAATCTGGTTCAGGTAAATGCCTGATTTCCTCATCTCCTCAAAATGGGAGATTGCTTCCTTTCGGAGCCCGTATTGCGCCAGTGCCGTGAGCATCGAGTTCCAAGTAACTAGATCTTTATTATCCACGCGGTCAAACACCTTTCTCGCGTCGACCATGCTACCTGATTTTGCATACATGTCAAGAATCGTATTTCCGAGAAACGCGGTCAGTTTCTGCCCAGACTTGATCATGTGTGCATGCACCCACTTGCCCTGCTCGAGAGCGCCTAGACCAGCAATGGCATTGAACAAGCTGGAGTATGTAAAATGCGTTGCCTCAATCCTGTTTCTCTGCATCTCTGCAAACACCTTTAACGCTGTTTCTCCGTCGCCCTTCCTCGAAAACCCGGAAATCAACGCGTTCCAGGAAACCCCGTTCTTCGAGTCAAGCTTGTCGAACACCGCAGTGGCCATGTCCATCCTCCCGCACCGCGCGTACATGTCCAGAAGCGCGCTCCCCACATAGACGTCCTCATGCCAGTCACACTTCACTGCGAGAGCATGGATCTGTCCGCCGATGCAGCCGTCAGAAGAATAAGCGCCGGCGGCCTTGAGGAGGCTGGCGAACGTGAACCCGTTTGGCCTGAAGTGTCCCTCGAGCATGCCAGGTAGCAGGCTAATGGCCTCCGCCGGCATGTCGTTCTGCGCGTACCCGGCGATGAGCGAGGTCCAGGAAACCATGTCTTTCCTCCGCATTTCGTCGAACACCTTGTGCGCTTCGACCACGCTGCCGCACTTGCAGTACATGTGGATGAGCGAGTTGTCGAGGAAGGCGTCGCCCGCGAACCGCGAGCTGGCCAAGTGCGCGTGGATCTTCCTGGCATCTTGGAGGTTCTTGGACTGCGCGCAGGCGGTGATGAACCCGTGGTAGACGCGCGGGGTCGGGGCCAGCTCGCCGTCGTCCAAGAGATCGAGGTCAGAATGGACGGTTGCGGTCGCCGGGAATGGGTTGGCCGCGGCGGAGGCGGTGAGACTGATGGGTCTGGTGTTTCGGTAGCGGAGAAGCCAGTGGCGCAGAAGCTTGTGGTGTTTTCTCATGGAGGTAGCGACGGAGGCGGCTGGTGTTCGACGTTTGGGCTGAATGAGACGTTTGGGCTGCACTTTCGACGGACGGGCTGAATCATAACTGGAGTGGTTCCAACTTCGGTTTGGACACGGGCTCCCTCGATTAATAACATCGAAAAAACTCTCAAAGAAATCAAAATAAACAGAACGAGAGGTCGCGACCCCCACAAATCCACAATGCAGCGCCGTCGCCGATCGATCGACTCGCACCCACAATCTGCCATGGTGATGGACCATGCCGCCGCCGCCGGCTCTGCCGCGACACCGGACAGGCTCAGCAACCTGCCGGACTGCCTGCTCCACTACATCCTCTCCCTCTCCTCCATGGGCGCCAGGCGGCTCGTGCAGACCAGCACCCTGTCGCGGCGGTGGCGCCATCTCTGGCGTACCGCACCGTGCCTCGACGTCAGCCCCAACGAGTTCCAGGCAGCCGGCGGCGATGAACTCGAGAACTGGGCCAGGTTCAACAACTTCGCGGAGACCCTCGTGCAGCAGCACGGCACTCTCGGTCTCGATTTGCTCCGGATGCGTGTCATCGAGCCTCCCAAGAACCGGGACAGACGCCCGACCGAACCCGACGGCAACCGCTGGGTCCAACGCTACCTCGTGCGCTACAGCCCCGCCGCCCTCGACATCCACAACCGCTCGCCGGGCGCCCACGTGCCGCTGCGCCCCATGAGCGACGACACCACCGTCCTCCGCCGCCTCACCACGCTGCGGCTCACCGGTGTCATGCTGTGCGACGGCTTCGAGCGCCTCCTCGGCGCCGCCGGGTGCCCTCTGCTGGTGCACCTCGAGCTCAGGGACTGCCTCATCGGCTTCGACGAGGTGGTCATGTCTCCCACGCTCAAGACCCTCGTCGTCGACTCTTCCAACATGAGCATGAAGCAAAGCCCTTTCCGCCTGGCGCGCATTGTGGCTCCTGGCCTCGCCTCTCTCCACCTCATGCTCCTGCGCTGGCAAGTTGACCTGTGGAATTTCGAGATGCCTTCTCTCGTCGAGGCCACGGTTCAAATGAAGAGAGTCTGCTACTACAATGAATTCGATCTTCTTTGCAGCCTTCATAATGTGACAAGATTAGAGATATCCAGCTTCCCGCCGCTAGACCTGGTCTGTGTGTGTCTCACTCTCACCAGCCTAGCTATATACATGCGGATTCCTTCTTTACATACAACAAGATTAGACCTGCACATAAACCACAAACACGGTAAACTTATTTTACATCTTGATCTATGTTTTTCAGGTGATGGAAGACTATGGTGACAGGGACTTGCCAGAGTTTCATAACCTGACGACACTAATCCTGGATGAGTGCGATTTCACCTATGACGAGCCAACGCTCTTGGAGTATTTTCTCCAACACGCTCCCAACTTGGAGAAGCTTACTCTCAAGAACTGCGAGGTACACATCAAGCAATCTAGTAGGGTATATCTAAACATGCATGCATGTGACTTTTAATTTCCTCCAACTCTTTATCGTCTTCTATGTAGTACTCCCTCCGTCCCAAAATATAAGGCGTCTAAGGATTAGTCAAAAGTCAACGTTTTTTTAAGTTTGATCAAGTTTATACATAAAAATATAAACTTTTACAGTACTGAGTCAACATGAATAGATTCACCATAAAATATATTTTCTTAATATGTCCATTCGATATTGTAGATGTAAATATATTTTTCTAAATATTTGGTCAAAGTTAGTAAAGTTTGACTTTTGATCAGTCCTTAGACGTCTTATATTTTGGAACGCAGTGAGTAGTAGTTTACTACAATTGAAACTAATCATAACAACACTCATTATTGTTGCCAACTTACAGCTTGTGCCGAGCTCTGAAAACATGGCGGAAAGGGCTATGTCAATGGAAATATCTGGCAAACATTCGAATCTCAAGTTTGTGGAGATCAAACACCCTGAAAACGACGATGACGTTTGCCAGCTCATCGAGTATCTGATGCGTGTTTCGGAGAACCTCCAAAAAGCTGACATTGTAGTGTTGGAAGGTCTAGAGAAGCCATGGTATTATGCTGCATTGGCAGCTCAGGGTTGCTAAAGATAGTTTGAACGCCTTGTACGCCTAGTATATTTTCTTGGATCATGCGTACCTGTGCATGCATTCCTTTAATTTTTTTTCTTTGAGAGTTCCATTTTTTCTCGATAAAGAGCATATATTAATATCGCGGAGATACCAATTATATTCAAGCTCTGCAACAACATCATGCCGTAATGGCATGAAAGATGCACACAGCCAAAAAAAAATTACAAAAAGAAAAGTCTCGCTATAGAGATCGAAAACTTGAAACAGCAACACTAGCACCACCAAGACAACACCAGAAGATCGACTTATCCAAAAGCGGCGCCTTCAAGAAGGAAATAGCGCACAAACGTTGTCGTCTCCCAATCACAGATCTTAGGTTTTCACCGTAAAGAAAGTCCTTACTCTCAAAATAATGCCTTCAACAAGAATATTGCCAGGCACAACCAATTAAGGTCAGACCTTGGATTTTCACCACGAGAGATAGAACTCTGAACTTCTCATGTGCAGTCGCCCCCACACATACAAGTCGTTGTTTGAAGTCACGAAGCACCAACCCAATTCCACCACACCACGAAGATCCGATCACCATTGCTCTTCCGCCGATCTCGGCTTTCGTGACCTTCTCCGCCAGCACCATGGAAAGAAAACGAGCTCCATAATATTAATGGCCAGCAGAGCTTCGGGCGCTCCCTCTGAAACCAAACGACCAGATAAAAAACATGGGTGCGCACGTTCGAAAACACCAAATCTAGCAATCTTTAGGCATTGATCGCACAATGAATTTCGCTGGTAGGACCTTCCGGAACACGACAATCCAGGCAACCCGGTGGGAAGAAGCTTCCGACCGATCTTCACTTGGCGCGATAAGAATCCG
>NC_061512.1:225950310-225962480 GCF_022539505.1 Lolium rigidum | reverse complement strand
ATAAGCTAGATCCTATCTGAATAATTGACCATATAGCTCTTACGAATTGATATGGAAAAAGAGATGTTTTATCGTCTCGTCTTCACGACAGAAGACACATCTCTTACTACCATGACAATTTAACTTTGAAATGGTGAAATCTATTAGTGTCCCTCTCAACAATCTCCCTTACTACGAAATTTTGTATCACGAGCTGAGCCTAGCTTCTGCAGAGACCACTTTACTGTATGTTTGACAGTAGAATCCTGTGTACTAGAGAAATTGGATATTTTCTTAGATAGCGATAGAAATGGACTGTATTTTATGTAGAAGGCTGAACTGCACATGTGAAGGCTGGAGCATAAGGGTGTGTTTGTTAATCTGTGCCACTTCAGATTCTCTTTCTCACTTGAGATATCTGACCGCATGCAAGCTTGCCTGAGATTTTGTGATGTGTTTGGTAGCGTGTGTGTGTTGAGAGAAGCTGAACTGATACTTTGTTAGGTTGGCATGTATGGGTAGAGCTTGGCCCAAAAAGTAAGCAATTACAGAGAGGTCCTAACTGTTACACAAAGAATCCTGAATAAAACAAAATAAAAGCAATCGGACCCCTAATCTCTACCACGCCCAGCTCGTTGGCAATCACTTCCTTCAGCCGAGTATAACAACCATGCATATATTTTCAGAAGGTTCTCAGAATCCCAAAACTAGTCGTGCGATATAATTAGGATATAATTTTCACGGAGCTCAACTTTGGATATTATTATCACTGGAACATGTTAGTAATTGTTTTCCATCTATGATGATACGTAAAAAAATTCATGATACATATTGTGCTTGAGTGACCAAACTAATTCGGAAAACATATTGTATCGAAAATGGCGCAATTTTTTTAATATTACTTTTCTTCATTTGGAGAATACTACTCGACTTTTAACTTTTCTAAAAATAATACTGAATGGGGCCAGGCTAGCCCGAAAGGGCTTTATCGAGTCAGTGTTTCCCAAAAAACAGGTTTTTTGGAACTCTGATTCGTCGGCAGAGATGGTCGGGCTCGTCTTTTCCAGAAAAGCACCGGTCGGGCAGCTCTTCCCCGAAAGGTAGAGAAATCCTTGTCGGCATGCTAGTTGACAGGCCGGTCGGGCTAGAGGTTTCCGAGGCGGGACGCCGGGGAAGGCTCCCACGATTAGTGTCTCTGCATGTCATAAATCGGCATGACACCCTTCTTCCTTCTTAGTTCTCTTCCCTTTTCTCTCTGCTTTCTCTCATTTCTCTCAGATTTTCTCAGATTTGAGTGATTAGCTATCCCTTTCTTTCCCTCCCACCAAATCTGGTAGGTAGATGAACTAGACAACAATGGAAACTTCAATCTATTGATGAGTTAGTTCGTGTAGGTATATTGGTGGTGTTGCGTGGTGGTGGTGCTGTTGTTGCCGCGTGGTGGTGCTAGTTTCGTGAAGCTTGGCCGTGACCGGAGTTGCTTCACTCGTTTCAAGGGTAAACCCTAATCCCTCGCTAATTGCTGAAATAAACCAGGGTAGCCTAGTGTTCGGTTCATTTAGTAGTTTTCTGAATTTTAGTTTGTTAGCGATAGCTGTTTTCCATTAGGTTTTGGGCTCCAAGTTTCTAACAAAATTGCAGTGAGTCTTTAGAGTAGATACGTTCTGCTCGTGGGATGGCACAAGATCTTCGGATCATGGCTTGTGTGTTTCCTAATAGCCCGAATACAAGGATTTAGGAAATACAGAATAGTCGCAAGTTGTGTGCGGCGCAAATCCCTCTCTCTCTCGCATGTTCTCTCTCTGGTTTTGTGTGAGCTCAAGGTGAGGAATAACATTTGGTATCATAGCTAGAAGATGATGGCCATGGGGCAAGGTGCACGACAAGGACGTGGCGGCAGTGGCAGGATCCCCTCTACCTCACCTCTCACATACCCCTCCTTCGGCGGAACAATGACGGCGCTCGCCTAGCCGCGGATGGAGTCGGGTGCCTCGACGAGGCGGCGAGATCGTCTTCCAACAACGGGTGGTGACGCTCCCTTCTTCACGGAGTCGGGTTCCGATGATTCAGACGAAGAAGAGAAGGAGAAAGAGGTCACGCTCCCTTTATCATGGAATCACACTATAACTCACTTTGGTTTCACTGGCGGTTTGATATCGTCAGCGAATGTCGTGATACTGACAATTCAAAAATCTGTGGACAATCTCGTGTCACAGATAGCCAGGTTAATGGTTTAGCGCGTCCCTCATGGATCCGTGACGGCCAAATCTAAACCCGAAGCTCGCTCGACCCGGTTCGTCGTAAAAACGGACCATGTGGGCATGGGCAGAGCCACCACCGGGTCGAGCGTGGTCATTCGACCCCCTCAGTTTTTGACGAAAAAATACTCCCAGGCCCAGTCAAGCCCAACCGGTATCGACTATCGAGCGACGGACGGAGCGACTGAGCGAGCACACCCCTGCCGCCCCGCACAGCAAGACCTAGCCCTGCCGCCGCCGCCACGCCCAGCTCCGGCGGCTCACCCGCCACCCCGCCGCTTTTCCCCGCCGGCCCACCGCCGCCTTTCCCCGCCCCGCTCTGGCGGCTCGCTCGCTGCCCCGCCGCCTTTACCCGCTCCGGCGGCTCGCCCGCCACCCCGCCGCTTTTCCCCACCGCCTTTCCCCGCTCCGCTCCGGCGGCTCGCCCGCCGCCCACCGTGTTTCCCCGGCCCGCCACCGCATTTCCCCGCCCCGCCCGCCCCGCCGCGTTACCCCTTCCGCTGCTGGCTTCTTCGATGGACGCCGACGACGATGAGGAATCGCGCAAGAGGGCACGCATACAGGTTGATTTCCCTCTTTTCTTGAGTGTTGATACTTGCTTGCATCATTACAAGGTAGAAATTAGGGGTAACTTTTAGTTTCCCTTTTCAATGTTGTAGGTAAATGTTCCTAAATTTTTTGATCTTGCAAATGTGGTTGCCGACCGATACGTCCCAAACGTATCTATAATTTCTTATGTTCCATGCTACTTTTATGATGATACTCACATGTTTTATACACATTATATGTCGTTATTATGCATTTTCTGGCACTAACCTATTGACGAGATGCCGAAGAGCCGATTCATCGTTTTTCGCTGTTTTTGGTTTCAGAAATCCTAGTAAGGAAATATTCTCGGAATTGGACGAAATCAACGCCCAGGGTCCTATTTTTCCACGAAGCTTCCAGAAGACCGAAGAGGAAACGAAGTGGGGCCACGAGGCGATGACACAACAAGGCGGCGCGGCCTGGGCTTGGGCCGCGCCGGCCTATTGTGTGGCCACCTCGTGTGGCCCCCGACCTACCCTTCCGCCTACTTAAAGCCTCCGTCGCGAAACCCCCAGTACCGAGAGCCACGATACGGAAAACCTTCCAGAGACGCAGCCGCCGCCAATCCCATCTCGGGGATTCAGAGATCGCCTCCGCACCCCGCCGGAGAGGGGAATCATCTCCCGGAGGACTCTTCATCGCCATGATCGCCTCCGGATTGATGTGTGAGTAGTTCACCCCTGGACCATGGGTCCATAGTAGTAGCTAGATGTTCGTCTTCTCCTAATTGTGCTATCATGCTCGATCTTGTGAGCTGCCTATCATGATCAAGATCGTTTCTTTGTAATCATACATGTTGTGTTTGTTGGGATCCGATGAATATTGAATACTATGTCAAGTTGATTATCAATCTATCATATATGTTGTTTATGTTCTTGCATGCTCTCCGTTGCTAGTAGAGGCTCTGGCCAAGTTGATACTTGTGACTCCAAGAGGGAGTATTTATGCTCGATAGTGGGTTCATGCCTCCATTAAATCTGGGACAATGCGATGAAAGTTCTAAGGTTGTGGATGTGCTGTTGCCACTAGGGATAAAACATTGATGCTATGTCCGAGGATGTAGTTATTGATTACATTACGCACCATACTTAATGCAATTGTCTCGTTGCTTGCAACTTAATACCGGAAGGGGTTCGGATGATAACCTCGAAAGTGGACTTTTTAGGCATAGATGCATGCTGGATGGCGGTCTATGTACTTTGTCGTAATGCCCTGATTAAATCTCATAGTACTCATCATGATATTTGTATGTGCATTGTTATGCTTTCTTTATTTGTCAATTGCCCAACTGTAATTTGTTCACCCAACATGCTATTTATCTTATGGGAGAGACACCGCTAGTGAACTGTGGACCCCGGTCCTATTCTTTTACATTGAATACAATCTGCTGCAATACTTGTTTTTTACTGTTCTTCGCAAACAATCATCTTCCACACAATACGGTTAATCCTTTGTTCACAGCAAGCCGGTGAGATTGACAACCTCACTGTTACGTTGGGGCAAAGTACTTTGGTTGTGTTGTGCAGGTTCCACGTTGGCGCCGGAATCCCTGGTGTTGCGCCGCATTACATTCCGCCATCATCAACCTTCAACGTGCTTCTTGGCTCCTCCTGGTTCGATAAACCTTGGTTTCTTTCTGAGGGAAAACTTGCTACTGTCTGCATCACACCTTCCTCTTGGAGTTCCCAACGGACGTGTGTTAACTGCACGCATCAAGCTAAATTTGTGGCGCCGTTGCCGGGGAGATCAAGACACGCTGCAAGGGGAGTCTCCACTTCCAATCTCTTTACTTTGTTTTTGTCTTGCTTTATTTTATTTACTTTCTTGTTTGCTGCATTATATCAAAACACAAAAAAAATTAGTTGCTAGTTTTACTTTATTTACTGTCTTGTTCTTTATATCAAAACACAAAAAAATTAGTTACTTGCATTTACTTTATTTACCTTTTGTTTATTTCATCATGTTTCCTCCTAAGTACACTCTAAAAGACATACCGGTAGGACGAGGATCTATAATTGGAAGAGATAATATAGAAGATTTTTTCACTCATGTTAGTACCGCTGAAGATTTTGAAGATAGACACTTGGTAGAACTTGCTCCTACTTATGAAATTGCTGTTGCTTCTTTAGTTCGCATGTTGGAAACTAAATTTGTTAATCTCAATCCTATAATCCAACACATGTTTCTCACACTCGGTGATATGGAGGAAGGGGAAAAGAAAGATTTTGTTTTAGAAACCCTTCTTAAAGAATTTGGTGGTGTAGCAAGAGAGGCTAGAAAAGTCTTTATTAAATACTATATGCTTGGCTCTTATACCAATTTTGTTAGTATCCTTGAAAAGATGGATATGGAGAGAGTAAGGTACACTAATAATATTAATGATGGTGGGGAGATTAAGACAACAATACCTTGTAAGCTCCTGGGAATGAATGACGCTCTAGAAAATAACTATGGTTGGCTTGTTCCTGAAAATCTGTTTGACGAGGATAGCAAACCTAAGAATAATGAAAAAGGAGCCTCTGAAACTCACATAGATAAGATAAAATGCATAGTTGAGAAAACTCCCAACACCTATGTTGATACTGCATCTTTTGATAATACTTGATTCACACTTTCTGCGTCTAGCTGAAAGGCGTTAAAGAAAAGCGCTTATGGGAGACAACCCATGTTTTTACTACAGTACCTTTGTTTTATATTTGAGTCTTGGAAGTTGTTTACTACTGTAGCAATCTCTCCTTATCTTTATTTTATTTCATTGTTGTGCCAAAGAAAGTCTTTGATAGTAAAGTCAATACTAGATTTGGATTACTGCGCAGAAACAGATTTCTTGCTGTCACGAATCTGGGCAGAATTCTCTGTAGGTAACTCAGAAAAATCTGCCAATTTACGTGCGTGATCCTCAGATATGTACGCAACTTTCATTCAATTTGAGCATTTTCATCTGAGAAAGTTAAGTGCCCCTGTAAAATTCATCTTTACGGACTGTTCTGTTTTGACAGATTCTGCCTTTTATTTCGCATTGCCTGTTTTGCTATGTTTGATGGATTTCTTTGTTCCATTAACTTTCAGTAGCTTTGTGCAATGTCCAGAAGTGTTAAGAATGATTGTGTCACCTCTGAACATGTGCATTTTTGATTATGCACTAACCCTCTAATGAGTTTGTTTCGAGTTTGGTGTGGAGGAAGTTTTCAAGGGTCAAGAGAGGAGGATGATATACTATGATCAAAAAGAGTGAAAAGTCTAAGCTTGGGGATGCCCCCGTGGTTCATCCCTGCATATTTTAAGAAGACCCAAGCGTCTAAGCTTGGGGATGCCCAAGGCATCCCCTTCTTCATCGACAACATTATCAGGTTCCTCTAATGCAACTATATTTTTATTCGATCACATCTTATGTGCTTTGCTTGGAGCGTCTGTTTGCTTTAGTTTTTGTTTTGTTTGAATAAAGTCGGATCCTAGCATTCTTTATATTGGAGATATTACGCTCCGCTGTTTCGTATGAACACATGTGTTCTTAGCTTTATCTTTAATGTTCATTGCGAAAGTTGAACTACCTCATTCATTGATATATGGTTGGAAACGGAAAATGCCGCATGTGGTAATTGGTATAATGTCTTGAATAATGTGATACTTGGCAATTGTTGTGCTCATATAGATCTTGTTTAAGCTCTTGCATCATGTACCTTGTACCCATTAATGAATAACTACATAGAGCTTGTTAAAATTTGGTTTGCATGATTGTTCTCTCTAAGTCTAGATATTTTCTGGGTTGAGGTGTTTGAACAACAAGGAGACGATGTAAAGTCTTATAATGCTTACAATATGTTTATATGTGAGTCTTGCTGCACCATTTCATACTTGAGTTTGCTTCAAACAACCTTGCTAGCCTAGCCTTGTATTGAGAGGGATTCTTCTCGTGCATCCAAATACTTGAGCCAAAATCCATGCCATTTGTGTCCACCATACCTACCTACCACATGGTATTTCTCCGCCATTCCAAAGTACATTACTTGAGTGCTACCTTTAAAACTTCCATTCTTTACCTTTACAATACATAGCTCATGGGACAAATAGCCTTAAAAACTATTGTGGTGAAGAATATGTACTTATGTGTCTTATTTCTTAGCAAGTTGCTTGTTGAGCGGTAACCATGTTTCTGGGGACGCCATCAACTTTTTACCTTTGTTGAATATCATGTGAGTTGCTATGCATGTTCGTCTTGTCTGAAGTAAGGGCGGTTTTCACAACCAAATGGTTTGAGTATGCATACTGTTAGAGAAGAACATTGGGCCGCTAACTAAAGCCATGAATCATGGTGGAAGTTTCAGCTTTGGACATAAAACCTCAATCTCTTATGAGAATATTAATCGTTGTTGAATGCTTAAGCATTAAAAGAGGAGTCCATTATCTGTTGTCTATGTTGTGACGGTATGGGTGTCTAAGTTGAAGAATGATCAAAAGCGAGAAATCCAATGCGAACTTTCTCCTTAGACCCTTGTACAGGCAGCATAGAGGTACCCCTTTGTGACACTTGGTTGAAACATATGTTATGCAATGATAATCAGTGTTAACCCAAGCTAATTAGGACAAGGTGCGAGCACTATTAGTATACTATGCATGAGGCTTGCAACTTATAAGATATCTTATACATAACTCATATGCTTTATTACTACCGTTGACAAAATTGTTTCTTGTTTTTAAAATGAAAAGCTCTAGCACAAAAATAGTAATCAATGCTTCCCTCTGCGAAAGGCCATTCTTCTACTTTATTGTTGAGTCAGTTTACCTATTCTTTCTATCTTAGAAGCAAACACTTGTGTAAACTGTGTGCATTGATTCTTACATGTTCACCTATTGCACTTGTTATATTACTTTGTGTTGACAATTATCCATGAGATATACATGTTGAAGTTGAAAGCAACCGCTGAAACTCATATCTACCTTTGTGTTGTTTCAAAGCTTTCTACTAAGAACTTATTGCTTATGAGTTAACTCTTATGCAAGACTTATTGATGCTTGTCTTGAAAGTACTATTCATGAAAAGTCTTTGTTATATGATTCATTTGTTTACTCATTATCTTCATCATTGCTTCGAATCGCTGCATTTATCTCATGTGCTTTACAATAGTATGATCAAGATTATGATAGCATGTCACTTCAGAAATTATCTTTGTTATCGTTTACCTACTCGAGGGCGAGTAGGAACTAAGCTTGGGGATGCTTGATACGTCCCAAATGTATCTATAATTTCTTATGTTCCATGCTACTTTTATGATGATACTCACATGTTTTATACACATTATATGTCGTTATTATGCATTTTCCGGCACTAACCTATTGATGAGATGCTGAAGAGCCAGTTCTTGTTTTCTCGCTGTTTTTGGTTTCGAAATCCTAGTAAGGAAATATTCTCGGAATTGGACGAAATCAACGCCCAGGGGCCTATTTTTCCACGAAGCTTCCAGAAGACCGAAGAGGAAACGAAGTGGGGCCACGAGGCGATGACACAACAAGGCGGCGCGGCCTGGGCTTGGGCCGCGCCGGCCTATTGTGTGGCCACCTCGTGTGGCCCCCTGACCTACCCTTCCGCCTACTTAAAGCCTCCGTCGCGAAACCCCCAGTACCGAGAGCCGCGATACGGAAAACCTTCCAGAGACGCAGCCGCCGCCAATCCCATCTCGGGGGATTCAGGAGATCGCCTCCGGCACCCTGCCGGAGAGGGGAATCATCTCCCGGAGGATTCTTCATCGCCATGATCGCCTCCGGATTGATGTGTGAGTAGTTCACTCCTGGACCATGGGTCCATAGCAGTAGCTAGATGGTCGTCTTCTCCTAATTGTGCTATCATGCTCGATCTTATGAGCTGCCTATCATGATCAAGATCGTTTCTTTGTAATCATACATGTTGTGTTTGTTGGGACCCGATGAATATTGAATACTATGTCAAGTTGATTATCAATCTATCATATATGTTGTTTATGTTCTTGCATGCTCTCCGTTGCTAGTAGAGGCTCTGGCCAAGTTGATACTTGTGACCCCAAGAGGGAGTATTTATGCTCGATAGTGGGTTCATGCCTCCATTAAATCTGGGACGAGTGATGTAAAGTTCTAAGGTTGTGGATGTGCTGTTGCCACTAGGGATAAAACATTGATGCTATGTCCGAGGATGTAGTTATTGATTACATTACGCACCATACTTAATGCAATTGTCTGTTGCTTGCAACTTAATACCGGAAGGGGTTCGGATGATGACCTGAAAGTGGACTTTTTAGGCATAGATGCATGCTGGATGGCGGTCTATGTACTTTGTCGTAATGCCCTGATTAAATCTCATAGTACACATCATGATATTTATATGTGCATTGTTATGCTTTCTTTATTTGTCAATTGCCCAACTGTAATTTGTTCACCCAACATGCTATTTATCTTATGGGAGAGACAGCGCTAGTGAACTGTGGACCCCGGTCCTATTCTTTTACATTGAATACAATTTGCTGCAATACTTGTTCTTTACTGTTCTTCGCAAACAATCATCTTCCACACAATACGGTTAATCCTTTGTTCACAGCAAGCCGGTGAGATTGACAACCTCACCGTTACGTTGGGGCAAAGTACTTTGGTTGTGTTGTGCAGGTTCCACGTTGGCGCCGGAATCCCTGGTGTTGCGCCGCATTACATTCCGCCACCATCAACCTTCAACGTGCTTCTTGGGTCCTCCTGGTTCGATAAACCTTGGTTTCTTTCTGAGGGAAAACTTGCTACTGTCTGCATCACACCTTCCTCTTGGGATTCCCAACGGACGTGTGTTAACTGCACGCATCACCGACCCCGGATTTCGGATACTAATTGAGTCATTTGGTACCCCTAAAATCCGAGATGGGCATATTTGTCGAGAGGCCGTACTCGTTTAGATAGTTATAATTTGTTGTACTTGATGAAATATGTAAATTGAATCTATTTGGACCTTACATTTGCTCTTTTCAGTCAAGAAAAATTAGAGCTTAGTTTCGACCCCCCTCAGTTTAATTCCTGGATCCGCCACTGCATGTGGGCGTGTGTGTCATATATTTGACATCACACAGGGTTTTTTCATTGTTGACACAACTCACAGTTTTATTTTCAAAACCGTTTGTGTAGTCTAACTCATCACACACGGTTTGGGTTTTCAAACGTGTGCTCAATTGCACATGGTCTTTTTAGCCTTATGTGTAGTAGGCATGCATCACCGACCTTTGATAGTGACAGATAGATTTATCGTACGTGAGTATGTCATTTCAGCCGTGTGTAAAAGCATATTTTGTACTAATGATACACTTTTAAAACAGCTGTTGTAGAAGGAGTTAGAACAAAATCAATATAGCCACCAAATCAAGTGAGCTGAAACTGAGTTTTTTTCATATAGCCACCAAATCTAATGGGTATTAGATTCTTCATATCGCAGGGAACTCTCAAAGATCTAGAAGTTCTGCCCGACCTCCCGAGTCGCCTCCCCTGGGCAGCTCCGGAGGATCCGTCCTTGCCCAACCCTAAGAGCCACACCTCTCCTCCTTCTCCTGGCCGTCGTTGCCACCGGCGTTGGCGGTGATGGCGGCGCCTACCCGTCCGGTGCGGCGGTGGGCAGGGGAGGTGGTTTTCTCGGCCGCTGTTCAGGGGAGTTGGTGGGCGGCGGCGGAGGGCCATGGGTCGGAAGCTTCTTCCCACCGGGTTGCCTGGATTGTCATGTTCGGAAGGTCCTACCAGCGAAATTCATTGTGCGATCAATGCCTAAAGATTGCTAGATTTGGTGTTTTCGGACGTGCGCACCCATGTTTTTTATCTGGTCGTTTGGTTTCAGAGGGAGCGCGGCGAAGCTCTGCTGGCCATTAATATTATGGAGCTCGTTTTCTTTCCATGGTGCTGGCGGAGAAGGTCACGAAAGCCGAGATCGGCGGAAGAGCAATGGTGATCGGATCTTCGTGGTGTGGTGGAATTGGGTTGGTGCTTCGTGACTTCAAACAACGACTTGTATGTGTGGGGGCGACTGCACATGAGAAGTTCAGAGTTCTATCTCTCAGGGTGAAAATCCAAGGTCTGACCTTAATTGGTTGTGCCTGGCAATATTCTTGTTGAAGACATTATTTTGAGAGTAAGGACTTTCTTTACGGTGAAATCCTAAGATCTGTGATTGGGAGACGACAACGTTTGTGCACTATTTCCTTCTTGAACGCGTCGTTTTTGGATAAGTCGATCTTCTGGTGTTGTCTTGGTGGTGCTAGTGTTGCTGTTTCAAGTTTTCGATCTCTATAGCGAGACTTTTCTTTTTGTAAATTTTTTTTGGCTGTGTGCATCTTTCATGCCATTACGGCATGATGTTGTTGCAGAGCTTGAATATAATTGGTATCTCCGCGATATTAATATATGCTCTTTATCGAGAAAAAAATGGAACTCTCAAAGAATAAAAATTAAAGGAATGCATGCACAGGTATGCAGGATCCAAGAAAATATACTAGGCGTACAAGGCGTTCAAACTATCTGTAGCAACCCTGAGCTGCCAATGCAGCATAATACCATGGCTTCTCTAGACCTTCCAACACTACAATGTCAGCTTTTTGGAGGTTCTCCGAAACACGCATCAGATACTCGATGAGCTGGCAAACGTCATCGTCGTTTTCAGGATGTTTGATCTCCACAAACTTGAGATTCGAATGTTTGCCAGATATTTCCATTGACATAGCCCTTTCCGCCATGTTTTCAGAGCTCGACACAAGCTGTAAGTTGGCAACAATAATGAGTGTTGTTATGATTAGTTCCAATTGTAGTAAACTACTACTCACTGCGTCCCAAAATATAAGACGTCTAAGGACTGGTTAAAAATCAAACTTTACTAACTTTGACCAAATATTTAGAAAAATATATTTACATCTACAATATCGAATGGACATATTAAGAAAATATATTTTATGGTGAATCTATTCATGTTGACTCAGTACTGTAAAAGTTTATATTTTTATGTATAAACTTGATCAAACTTAAAAAAACGTTGACTTTTGACTAATCCTTAGACGCCTTATATTTTGGGACGGAGGGAGTACTACATAGAAGACGATAAAGAGTTGGAGGAAATTAAAAGTCACATGCATGCATGTTTAGATATACCCTACTAGATTGCTAGATGTGTACCTCGCAGTTCTTGAGAGTAAGCTTCTCCAAGTTGGGAGCGTGTTGGAGAAAATACTCCAAGAGCGTTGGCTCGTCATAGGTGAAATCGCATTCATCCAGGATTAGTGTCGTCAGGTTATGAAACTCTGGCAAGTCCCTGTCACCATAGTCTTCCATCACCTGAAAAACATAGATCAAGATGTAAAATAA
>NC_061512.1:225884607-225950210 GCF_022539505.1 Lolium rigidum | reverse complement strand
ACGTCGTCTTCATCAACAACCGAACGTGTGACCGAGTACGGAGGTGCTGCCCGTTCGTGGCGCCGGAACCGATCGTGATCAAGATCTTCTACGCGCTTTTGCAAGCGACAAGTGAACGTCTACCGCAGCAACAAGAGCCTCATCTTGTAGGCTTTGGAATCTCTTCAAGGGTGAGACTCGATACCCCCTCGTTGCTACCGTCTTCTAGATTGCATCTTGGCTTGGATTGCGTGTTCGCGGTAGGAAATTTTTTGTTTTCTATGCTACGTTATCCTACAATACATATCCATACCATGATTGTTTCTTAAAGATATTGTGGGGCTTCTCATATTCCACAAATGGTGCACTTCGCATTCAAACGCAAATTCTCCAAGTGCACACATTATGGTGGAGTTGTCTTAATATCTTATATGGAATCAAGGTTTTAGCTTATCATAATATCTATATGTGACTCTAGCTCGGTTTGTCATCGTATACCAAAAATGGGGAGATTGTAAGGGTATTTTACCCTTATCCATTATTTTGGTAACAATGACACCGTTGCTAGAGTAATTGGACTAATACATGTCTATGAGATTATTCCCAGGTATTAGCCAAATAGGCATAATGGTGTATCAATGGAACAAGAAGGAAAAAAGAGACCCCCCACTTCGTCAAAAATGAAAAAAGATCTCCTCAGCAACAGGCCGGTCACCGGCCCGGTCAGATCGGCCGTGGCACCGGCCAGCCCGGCGCCGACCGGCCCCTGGACCGGTGCACACCGGGCACAGCCCAGGGGACTTTTCCCTTCGTCCGGTTTGGACCGGCGTCGTCCGATCCCACGCCCAGCCAGACCGGGCTCTGGACCGGGCGCCCCGGTCCGGACCGGCTTCAACACTGGTGGCAGCCGAGGGCCATGTACTGCGCGACAAGTTTGGCCCCGGTCACGACTCGGCACCAGGTCTGGTCTGGACCGAACGGTCCGGCCCCTGGCCCGGTCTGACCGGCCCATACACCGGGTGGCCCGGTCCCAGGCCCGGTTGACCAGGTTCCTCTAAGAAATGTTGAGGTGGACAAGTTGCAACGGCCAGATTTCAAGTGACACTATAAATACTCGTTCTCCTACCTCTGAACAGTTAGGCACTACACTACAAGCTATTCTTGAGCTCTCTCTCTCATACTCCATTGATAGAAACACCACAAGCCTCAGATCTCCCTCCTCCTCCACTCAAACTCAAATCCCTCCGGGAAAAAGTTAGAGGAGGCCCTGATCTACCGTTCTACTGAGCCAAATCTTGTTCTCCCTTGTATTCATCAAGAAACTTGCTCTCTAGGGTTCCTTGGAAACCCAAGGTGGGCAAAACAGGTCCGGAAGCATCCGGTTGTAGATTTTCTTCTGACAAGATTGTGAAGGTTTGGAGGCTACCTCAAAGTCTACCACAATTGAGTGAGCTATTCCTTCGTGAGATAGGCTCCGGGGAATAGGGTGAGCCTTCGTGGCGTTGGGGAATCCTTCGTGGGACCTCCACCCCTCCAAACGTGACGTACCTTCTTGCAAAGGAAGGGAACACGAGAATAAACCCTCGTCTCCGTGTGCTATCGGTTATCTCTATCCGAACTCCTTACTTGTGATATAAATGCCTGTGAGAGCATTCGTGCTCGAGTTACTTGTATCATCATATAGGGTGCCTCACCTAGTTTGCATTATGCTCACCTTTATATTTCGCAAGGCCTAATATTGCAAAAAGATAATTAAAATTTGTAAAAACCTATTCACCCCCCCTCTAGGTTTACCATCTCTGAACTTTCAAAAACAGTAGCAACAAAGTGAACAAATCACCACAGATATCTACACAAAATCCCATCAATTTTCGATATGCGGTGGAACAAACCTCGCCGGACAACCAAATCGGTCGACGACTACTACATCGAACCAGATCTGGCGACTAGATCCCGTTCGAATACTGACCTGACAACGGCGGAAACGATTCACCCTTGCTTCTGAACTGAGGGCGGATGATATCGAGGTCGCGCGCTCTCGCCACAGGGAATCGGCCCCTCGCCGTCGCCGTCGCCGTCTCCGTCGGTCCTGAATGCCAGGAGAACAGAGGAGAGAAAAGAACGGGCGGAAGGAGGGAAATAGATTTCCGATTCAAAATATTTCGAAAAAGCCGGGCCAAAAAATGAAAGATGAACGATTTCCAAAAAAAGAAAGGGACGAGGCGCGCGAAATGGGAATTGACTTCGCGCTCCGCGCGAGCGCTTCACGCCGACAGAAACCAACCGCTCGAGCGGTTGAGTGCCAGGGAGAGAATTCGTGTTGTTTGCCCCCTACATCATTAGGCTAATCTAGAGCGTTTGATTTAGCAGTTCTCCCTACAAAAATGTATAACCTTTTATCCATCTTATAGATTCACTCATTTTTTTTTGGTATCTTGTCTACTTTTAGTGTGTAGGTTCACTCCATTTAGTTTGTATCTAGTCTACTAATATAAATCTAAAACATCTTATATTAGTGCACAAAGGAAGTATCTTATAAGCTAGTCTCCATCTTTTTTTTTGTCATTGTAGTACTTCCTCCGTCTGCAAAAAGATGTCGCAGATTTGTGAAATACATATGTATATAATTGCGTTTCAGTATATAGATAGATGCAAATCTAGAGAAATCTACGATATCTTTTTTTTAAACAGACGGAGTACTAAATTTTATTCAATGTTTGAAATAACTGAATGGCCACGTGTACATATAAGCTTCAAAACACGAAAATTCACAAAAAAGAAAAAGTCACAAGAACCCAGTTCCGTCGCGGCATGCGCTTCTTCTTATGCCATGAAAGTCGGAGCCTTCCTGACCTTGGTAACTTGCTCGAATGCATATGCCATCTCGATCAGCCTTGGCTCGTATCCCTTCATTCCACCGAAGCACAGTCCGAACGGCACCCCCATCTTGCCGTACCCCGCCGGCACGGTAATCCCTGGCATGCCGCCAATGGCAAGCACGCGAGACAAGAAGTCGTTGGGCGTCACGACAGCGTCGAGCTTGTGCTCTTTCATCAGCTTCTCCAGCCCATCGGTGGAGAGCTTTTTCAGCTGCCTGATCGCCGCTTTCTCCGTGGCACCGATGCCAGTCGTGTTCTCGGCCACCAGCAAGATGAGCTGCCCGACCTCCTCCAGCTTCTCCTGTCACACGCATAAATATTTTCAAATCAGATGCATGCCATTAACGATGACAAAATGCATACAAAATCAAATTAATGAATCTGAAAGCTGGAGCTGACCTCAACGGGATGTGCGATGTTGAAAGCTATGACCTCCGCAAGCGATCGGACTGGGGAGTATGTCAAGTCGGAAAGGTATGCGTTGAGGCTCAACTTGAACTCTGCCGGTAATGCAATCTGTTGACCATTGTTTAAGGTATCCAGTATGGTGCTTAGGTTCTCTATGTCAAGGTTCTCGATAATGATCGCGCCTTGTTCCCTTCAAACAAATGTTGCAAATGTAATAGTACGGTATATGATTTTATATTTAAACCACATATAATCTTTCGTAACATCCTAAGACAATAATGTGTAAACTAGTACCTGATCGAATTGAGATGTTGCTGGTAAAGTTGCAGCGTCCCGTTTGGGTTGTCGAAGAAGCCATTGGGTACACCAATCCTCTTCCCCATTAGTCCATCATTCTTCAAGAACTGCATGTATCCGCCATGAGGGATGTACTTTGAAGCTGCCCTCGTGGCTGCCGCGTCGAGGGCGTCGTAACCGGCGATGGCGTCCAACACGCGGACCGCGTCCGTCACGGTACGGCAAATGGGCCTGCGGATTGATAAGAATAAACAATTACTCAATTGATATAAATATGCAATTTACTTGTTTTATGCACGTAGAGATGATAATTTGTATTGTATGAAAATATTGCAAACACATAGTAGGAGTGTAGGACATATGGTATTAAACCTCTTGTTAAGTTGTACAATTATACTTTTTGTTGGGAATTTACACCTGTACTTGATTTTTTTTGTGAAACACGGTACGCTCACATATGCGTACATACACTCACGCATATAAACGTACGTAGGTACCTTGATTAGCACAGTACAAGATGTCACCTAGGGATGCAGTTTGTCTAACTTGAACCATTTTCTAAGAAACATGCAATTCATATGAAAACTGGGTTCTAGTTGCGCATTTCTTGTGAAAAAATGTAGCTCATAACAAGTACGGGTTGAAGCTGCACATTTCGTAAAAGAAAGTGCATCTCGTATCAAAAACCGGTTACTAGTATATATTTTCTCAAAAAATGCAACTCGTTGCAAAAACATGTGGTTAATTGTGTGTTTGGAAAGTGCACCTTGTATCGAAAACAAGTTGGAGCTCGACAGTTCTGGAGAATACGGAAGCTCCTATGCCACAAGTGTTACTAGTTGCGCATTTCTTTCGAAAAAAGTGCTACTCGTATTAGAGTTCGTCATTTCTTGTGAAAAGTTCCGCTCGTATGGAAAATTGTTTGCTACTTGTATATTTCTTGTAAAAAAGTACATAAAAATAAGTGAGCCTATCTCACTTGGTTAGAGAAATGAATGTACAACCCAGCCACCAAAGTTCAAAACCCTAGGATTTTATTATTTTGAATAAATATTCGATGTAGCATCTACCGCATTCCTTTAAAAAGAAGGTACGAATAACGGTTGCTAAAAATGCAACTCGTATTGCATACATGTTAGAGTTAATTTCATATTTCTCGAGAAAAGTGTATATCGGAAACCAACTTCTAGGTCCATATCTATTCTATTCTATTATATACTAAAAGCAAAATATGGATGCAAAATAAAGCAACCACGTTTGTCCACATATGCTTAAAATATATACTATGTTGATCCTTATTTTAACGTTTGAGATTAAAAGATAACAAGTGTTTCGTGCAACAATAAACACGTACATATAAGTACTTGACACGTGAGTACAGAAGGAAAATATTTAGAATATATTTTACTGGATATCACATAGCTATTACCATCAAAGATCTCGTACGATTTTAATGGAGTGTTTAAAGTAAAGATGGAAAGCAATCTGACCGGACTCCCTAATTCCATGGGACGTGCAAGGCAATGCCTTCCCATCAAAGATCTCATATACTATTTTAATGCAGCGTTTAAAGCAAATATGGAAATAAATCTGACCGGACTCCCTAATTCCATGCGACGTGCAAAGCAATGACAGTTTGAAACAAAATGCTGGTATACAATTTTGATGGGGGGAAATTTGACCGGCCGGGCTCCCTAATTTCATGGGATGTGCAAAACATGACCAACGGTATAGTTTGAACAAGAAAAAATTCTGATCGTGGTGTTTCTCTAGATAAAACACTTATTCTTTTTGAGAAAAAGTTGCAAGGCTTATCCCAAAGGAGCATAGCTCCGATCGTTAAAAAATCAGGCTAGAATTAGAACGTGGTGAGATGGTTGATTTGGATGGACTATATGGATATAGTAGAATAAAAGAACTCCTCAATAAAATAAAATAGACTAAAGGAACTCCTTTCCAACATTAAAGAAAACGTGATAAAAACTGAGCACATCATGGACATAGCATTTAATTTCCTAAGATTCAGAAGATTCATTTACATGTAAAAATACCGAGTATAGGACATAAATGGTGTCGGATAAGAAGAGTAGTCTGTAAAATTCCAAATACAAAGTGGAAGAATAGTTCCAAACTAGAATCAAAGATAAATCGACTAATATTAAAAGATTAAAACATATTGTGGCTGCAACGAACAAGCTTGAAGAAACAAATCCTACAAAATATTCCAATTTACAATGTTTCATATGTTCTAAGCATAGTGATTGGCATAAAATGAAAGTTATCACGAATGTGAATGAAAATGGGCACTTCTAAATTTCTAATCAACACAAGTCTGTAGCTACAATATATTAGAAGGTAAAATATAAGAAACTAAATTTGATAACTAAAAAAATTAGTAACAACAATATTTTAAAATGGGAGGAAACAAAATTTGACAACAGAAGAGAAATATAAAGAAGTTTGATAGGACAGAACAATCATTGATGAGAGTAATTTTAAAAGTATTTTAGGGAAGAGGTTATAAGGCGTAAATCATCCGGAAATGGAATAAGGCATATTGGTTGTTCTAAGATGTATAAGTCCTTACGAAAAACCGGGTACTATATATCATAAAGAACAATATGTGAAGTGTGTGAATTTAAGATAATATGTACTAAAAAATTATTTATTATACGGTCGAGCAACATACGTAATTAGATCTAGAGGTGGGAAAGGATGCGTGAGCATGAAATTATTCTAATGGAGAAGTCTTACTACGATATGTTTATATCTGAGACTTTTTTTTGTGTGTAATTAGGAGTTGATGCCAAAATAGGTGTAGAAGAAATTAAGTCCAAGTGGTCTCTGAAAGTGCAATCAAGTCATATGCTTAATTTTTTTTCTGTGTATAGTTAGTCGATCATGTCTACACTTTAGAAAAAGAAATATTCCAAATATTGCAATTTTAAGAATAACTAAAATCTAGCCGCGCAAATGCGCGGGTCACGCAGCTGGTTTTTAGAGAAAAGTGCAACTCCTTTCGAAAACCAATGGCTAATTGCATGGTTCTTGAAAAAATTATCAGCATAAATCTGTTAGAGTTGCACATTTCTTCAGAAAATGTAACTCATATAAAAACTAGTTGATGGTTGGTTGCGCATATCTACTGAAAATGGTGCAACTTGCATCGAACACCAATTGGACTTGTTCATTTTGTGTGGCAGGTGCAACTCATACACCGGCTACTAGTTGCACATTTTGTTTAAAATCTCTGTTCGTACCCTGGCGGCTGGAAATTTTGTTTCAGTTTTCGTCCCATATTAGCACGTTTTTTGAAGAAATATCTGACCATTCTGCAGTCGACTGAGGCTTAAAAAAATCTCAGCGGGCTGCTATTTATCAATCCGTTAAAAATACTCCAACTTGTCTTGAGAGAGAAGTTTGCGTGATACTTCACAGTCACTAGTAAAAATGCATGATTTCAGCAAACATGCACACAAAGTGAAATACGGCCAAGCATCTTACCCGACGGTGTCTTCCCTAGGTGTGATTGGGACAACCCCGGCCCGGCTGGTCAACCCCACCGTAGGCTTGATCCCGACCACCGAGTTGAGCGACGCAGGGCACAGTATGGAGCCGTCCGTCTCGGTTCCCAGCGTCACAGCCGCCATGTTCGCAGCTGCCGCGATGGCCGACCCCCCGCTCGACCCGCACGGGTCAGCCGACAGCACATACGGATTCTAGAGCCAAACAAGAAGATCAATATACACATGCTTAATTACTAAATGACCTATCCACCGGAGCAGAACAAGAACGCGATCGAATTACCCTGGCCTGGCCGCCGCGCGCGCTCCAGCCGTCTGTGCCGTCGAGGCTGCGGAAGTTGGACCACTCGTCCATGTTGGCCTTGCCCAGCACTATGGCGCCGGCGCGCCGGAGCCGGGACACCACGCCGGCGTCCCGCTTCGTCCTGGACCCGAGCAGCGCGAACGACCCGGCCGTCGTGTTGAGCTCGTCGCGGGTGGCAATGTTGTCCTTGAGAAGGACGGGAACGCCGTGGAGCTGCCCGCCCCTGCCGCCGATGGTGGAGAATTTCCCGGAGCGGCGCTCCGCGTCCGCGCGCTCGGCCTGGCGCAGCGCGTCCGGGTTGACCTCGATGACGGCGCGCAAGAGCGGGTTGAGGTCGTGAATGCGGTCCAGGTAGAACTGGACGAGGCAGACAGAGGTGAGGCTGCCGTTTCTGAAGCCCTGCTGGATTGTGTCGACGGTGGCTTCTTCGATCTGGAAGCCATGACCGCCAACGGCTGCGAGCAGCACAAGGGCGGCGGCCACTGCCAGGAACAGACGCGGCATCTCGTCAATGTTTTAGTCTCTATGTGTGTCTACTGAACTGTGCTCGGCTCGTCAAGCTAATATGGGTGTTGATCTATCTATCATCTTCCGAAGGGCCTCTCCCTATATATATATATCTTCATTCAATTCAATTGTTATGTTTCGTGGAAATGCCTCTTTTCTATATACTATTCTGTTTTGTTCGAAATATTTATTATGTTTTCGTCCAACAACTTGGAAATTAAACGACCTCTTACTTATAGGAAGCTGTGCTCTGGTAAACAATGGTTGTTTTGCTAGGAACACACCACGCAATGTCGTGGCTATTATAAGTATATGCGGCAACTCGCCTGCTTGACAGTGGATAATACAAAAGACACATGTGGTCATTATAAGTTATGTTTGACAAATGGCAGTCGACAACAAGCTGCTTCTTTCACAACTTTTCACCAAATTGTTTATTGGCTTAGCCAATTATTATGGTGTGGAACCAAGAAGAGCATAAAGGATATTCCCAAGAAGTTGCTTGTTACTCCTATGTACATATGGATATAAACTAATTGTATGTTCTGAGGGTTGAACATTGGCGCTCTCAGCTCTTTCCAGCATCTCGACATGTCTCTTTTCCGGTAAAATAAATAACTATTACTACCTCCATCCTAAATTTAAGGCTTATATTATTTTTAGAAAGTAAAACTATGTTAAGGTTAACTAAGATTTTACCAAAAATCATTAACATGCCAATTAATATCATTAAATAGATAATAAAATATATTTTCATATGGTATATACAAAATATTCGATTTGTTGATAGATTGTTTTAAAGTTTGGTTAAACTTTACTTTGTTTGACTTTTCAAAAAAATATGCCTTAAGCTTTGGATGGAGGTATTATGTTTGACCCGTTAAGCTTAGGAAGACACCATCCAACATCGTGACCAAACGTGCAATGGAAAATTAGCAATAAACAGCCACCCAAGTCTCCAAATTATACAAACTACAACTAGCTATACTAGGGAATTATAAGTTTTGTTTGACCAAAGGGAGTCGGCAACCTATTTTAATCAAAAAAATTATATTCTCCTTCAAACAGGTTTTTGCTGTACTATATTAATATAGCAAACACACGATACAACCACGGTAGTCTCAAAAGGAAATCAAATGCTGGGGCAGCAGCAAACACATGCCCCAAACAAACAAAAAAAGAAGAAATAAAATGGAGAAAGAGGCGGAATAACTAAACAAAGGTGGCCCGAAATAGCTGCGTCCTCCGGAGAAGTACCACTACGCTCTCAGCAGAGGCTCATAAAGTACCAACAAACACCTTCAAGAAGGAAAGCAACAACATTGTTGCCCGAACCAGATGGTCCTAGAGTTTCCCCCAGCACACTGGGGAAAGTAGACGCAGGGTAGCCATAATTCCCTCTAGGAAGGAATGGAGCCATGATGTCTACGGGTGCTTCTATTCTTGTAGACAGTGTTGGACCTCCAAGAGCAGAGGTTTGTAGAACAGCAGCAAGTTTCCCTTAAGTGGGTCACCCAAGGTTTATCGAACTCGTGGAGGAAGAGGTCAAAGATATCCCTCTCATGCAACCCTGCAACCACAAAGCAAGAAGTCTCTTGTGTCCCCAACACACCTAATAGGTGCACTAGTTCGGCGAAGAGATAGTGAAATACATGTGGTATGAATATATATGAGCAGTAGTAACGGCGCCAGAAAAGTGCTTGCTGGCGTGTGGTTGATGGTGGTAATATTGCAGGAAGTACAGATGCAGTAAAACAGTAAACAAGCAGCGGTAGCAATATTTAGGAACAAGGCCTAGGGATCATACTTTCACTAGTGGACACTCTCAACATTGATCACATAACAGAATAAATAGATAGATGCTTGACTCTACACTCTCTTGTTGGATGATGAACACCACTAACTGTGTAGGATTACACGAACCCTCAATGCCGGAGTTAACAAGCTCCACAATATTCGATGTTCATATTTAATAACCTTAGAGTGCACGACAGATCAACATAACCAAACCAAGTACTAACATAGCATGCACACTGTCACCTTCACGCTACGAAAGGAGGCATAGATCACATCAATACCATCATAGCAATAGTTAACTTCATAATCTACAAGAAATCACAATCATAGCCTACGCCAAGTACTACACGATGCACACACTGTCACCATTACACCGTGCAGGAGGAATAAACTACTTTAATAACTTCACTAGAGTAGCACACAGATAAATTGTGATACAAAACACATTGCAATCATAAAGAGATATAAATAAGCACTTCACTATGCCATTCATAACAATGAATAAGTATTCCGTGAAATATAGCCTAAGAGACCCACACGGTGCACACACTCGTCACCTTTACACACGTGGGACAAGGAGTCTCCGGAGATCACATAAGTAAAACCCACTTGATTAGCATAATGACATCTAGATTACAAGCATCATCATATGAATCTCAATCATGTAAGGCAGCTCATGAGATTATTGTATTGAAGTACATAGGAGAGAGATGAACCACATAGCTACCGGTACAGCCCCTTAGCCTCGATGGAGAACTACTCCCTCCTCATGGGAGACATCAGCGTTGATGAAGATGGCGGTGGTGTCGATGGAGGAGCCTTCCGGGGCACTTCCCCGTCCCGGCGGCGTGCCGGAACAGAGACTCCTGTCCCCCAGATCTTGGCTTCGCGATGGCGGCGGCTCTGGAGGGTTTCTCGTACCGTGGCTTTTCCGTATCGATGTTTTAGGTCAGGGACCTTTATATAGGCGAAGAGGCGGCGTCAGAAGGTCAACGAGGCGACGACACAACAGGGGGGCGCGGCCCCCCCCCCCTTGGCCGCGCCGGCCTACTGTTTGGTGGGCATGTGGCCCCCCCCGCGGCTCTCGGGTGTTCCGGAAGCTTCATGCAATCCTAAGATGCTGGGCGTTGATTTCGTCCGATTCCAAGAATATTTCTTTACTAGGATTTCTGAAACCAAAAACAAGCAGAAAACAGAAGCGGCCCTTCGGCATCTCGTCAATAGGTTAGTTCCGGAAAACGCATAAATATGACATATAATGTGTATAAAACATGTAGATATCATCAATAATGTGGCATGGAACATAAGAAATTATCGATACGTCGGAGACGTATCAAGCCACCATCGAGCGGCACCGCGCTGGTGTTGAGCAAGTCGACAAGGATTTCTCTTTAAAAGACCCTATCCATGACCCCAGGACAATCCGTTGCACAAGATTGAGCCCATTTTCAAAACTAGGACAAGTCAACTCTAATAGAAAAACATGAAGAAACAAAGTGCCAATGCAACATGAATGCAACTAAACTCAAGAAAAAAAATCTAAGAAAGACACCTAAAGACTTTCGGGTTGCCTCCAGGGAAGTGCTTTCTTAAAACCAAGTAACCAAGATTTATTTGCTCCAATCTTATTTAAATATATGTAAACCAGAGAATTATTTATTCTTGCCTCCCATGGAGGTTTGAAGCATTTACTCTCACAATTCGGTTGAAGTCCCACCCGCTTAGAGTGTATCAGAATCTTGTAAATAAATAGGTACTTGTTTCCAAGTGAAGATGGACGCACCAAGCGTGGTAAACATGCCTCCCTAGATAGCTTCAATAAGCACATTAAGTGGAATATTATTTGTAAACCAAAACATCAGGGTGGTGATTATGAGTGGAGTTTTTAGAGTTAAAGAATATGAGCTTACTTAGAAAGTGACTATATAAACTATTGAACGAGCTAGGAATGTGGCAAGAGTTGCTTCACAAAAAATTTGCAATCTGAAACTCTATCTCAGGTTTCAGATAAACCAACTAACTCACCAATTTTGAAAAGAACTAATGAATGTAAAAGATGAATTCTTCAGGAGAGGATCGCTAGCAATAGGTAATGGTTAGGACACCAGTTTTTGGGAAGATATACATCTCTATATAATATTGTCTATCACAAAAATGTTACAGTTCAAAAAGAGGAGCTAAGAATGCTAGGCTACAATTGCGGGGCTGTTGTAATTAAAACTCTTCTTCTATCTAATCGATTGGTAGTTCGACTGCCCGTTCCTCAAAATAATGTTACAGTTGCAAACGTTTCTGCATCGCCACCTCTAAAAGTAGGTTTAGGAGGACTTTAGCCTAATAACTATGATTGGTGGATTCACTTAGTTCGGCAACTAATGTTAGTTCAGCTATCAGCTATTTTGATTTACTCGGCAACACTGCTTATCTTAAGAAGTACATTTGGAAGATTAAAGTTCTACTTAAAATTCAAAATTTTATATGGTTCTTACACAGGAGGGATCCTTACTAACGATAATCTTATTAAGGGAAATTAGCATGGGTGTACTAAATGTTGTTTTTGTGATCAAGAGAAGACAATGCAACATCTTTTATTAGATTGCCCTTTTGCAAAAAATATTTGGAGGATTTTATACATGACTTTCAACATCCATCCTTCTATTAATATTACAAACTTTTTGGTAATTGCCTGAATGGTGCCGCAAAGAAAGATAAATAACAAATTAGAGTTTGTGTGTGTGATTTATTATGGCTTATGGAATGCTCGCAATGATTTTACCTTTAACAAAAAAAGCATCATTTTTGCATGTCGTCTCTATGGCTATACATTGGATCCATGTGATCCTATCTCTAGCCGACAGAGAAGCAGCATGCCAAGAATATTCAGTGCAACCGGTTGGCGACGTTATCACGGAATTTCTACAGCCGATACGTGAAAGACAATTAACATGAAGATGTTAAAGCATAGATGGATTTGTGTTCCTTTTAGATGGCTTGTTCATGTTGAGATCTTGAGTGACCCTGAGATGTAATAATTTGTAATACTCTTATCATAATAATACATTAAAGAGCCGTATGCATCAATTGGTAGTACTTTTTCCGTGCAGAAATGTAAGATATTTTAGTTTTTTATAGGCTCACTCACTTTTGTTTGTATCTAGTCTACTTTGAATCGTATAGGCTTGCTCTTTTTAGTTTGTATCTACTATATTTAAAAATATCTAAACCATTTTATATTAGGGCACGGAGGAAGTATATCACACAGCGAACACACATACTAGTACTCACTATCCATCGTTCATACGAGAACCGACACACGACAAAGGTGCGACGACGCTGACGCTGACACTGGTCATCCACACTCGAGCACACTTTATTTAGCCCCCGTCACGCGACACCGCGCACACCACCCGACGCCTAGTAAAAATTAGCACTCCACTCTGCTGGCTGACAAAGCATCACGCCGTGCCACGTAGGAGTACAAGACTGCCAGTCTGCCACCGTGGCATGGCAGAGACGCGACGCTGAGCCAGCTCCTCCGCGCTCGCTCGCGCGGGCGCGGGGTCTCACTCGGTGGCCTCCGCGGCGGTCACGGGCGCCTCCTCCTGCGCCGGTGCAGCCGGTGCTTCTTCAGCGACAGCGGGAGCGGCAGCCTCTGGCTCGGCAGCCGCCGTTTCCTCGGCCACCGCTGCCTCACCCTCCTTGGTCTCTGCGTCGACCGCGGCTGGTGCCTCTACGTCTGGTTCCTTGGGCGCCTCGGTCTCCGGCTCGGTCGCGGTTGCTGGCTCTGGCTCCTTGGTCTCCTCCGCCTCCTTGGCCTCAACGGGGACAGGCACCTCGGCTTCGACCTCAACCGGCGCGGGGGGCTCCTCCGTTTTCGCGACCTCCTCGGCGGCGACGGCCGGCGGCGGCGTCTCCACTGCGGGCGCCTCCTCGGCCAGCGCGGCGGTCGGGTTCTGGACCTGCACGTTTGCACGACGCGCACACATGTTAGCTCTCAGATCGGTCGAGCTCGATCATGATCAACATGACCCGTTCGTTCGATCACATATGGAGATCAAAACATAGACCTAATCCATCGAACGGTCGAATCAATCGGAGCATATGAAAGAGAATAGAAGAGAGCGAGCTACGTACATCAGCGGTGGCCATTGCTAGCTGTCGTTGATGCAAGGAGATGTACAAAATGGAGGAGAGTGGCTAGCTGAAGCTAGTGCGCTGCTACTGTGATGACACTGATGATTGATCGGAGAGTGTGTGTCTGTGTGGAGCAATGGGTCGGGGAGGAGGGGCTATATATAGTGGCCTGGGAAAGTGTTGAAGGCCAAAACGGGGAGAACGAAAACGCAAATTGCACACGAAAGAAAAGAAAAACGAAACGGTTGTGTCGATCGATCGAGAGACTGTTGAACTCCAGTCCAGTCCACCTCAAGATCATGATCATCATCAGGAATCTTTGCGAGCTGGATGTGCAAATAAACATGTCCTGACGACGTGCAAGCGTACGTTCGTCACGCAGCCCAAAGGTGTCTGTCCGTGAGTCATGACCACTACTAGACCAGGGTGGTGCGCAGCAACAGTACGTCGATGCACGGCCGCCGTGTAGTTTATCTCGCTCAGCTTATCGCGAGGCCGACAGGGATCATGTCACATATTCAGCAGATCATACTACGCATCCACAGATCGATGGATCGATCGGTGTGCCGTGAAAGTGCCAAGCGAGAGCTGGCAAAGTCTGATCGAGCTGGTCGCGCGCGGTGGCAAGTGGGGGAGCTTTTGCGTTGCGAGATTGGGGATCAGCGGCAGCGCGTGCAGGGTCTAGCTCTGGGTTGTGCATCTCATCGTTCTTGCTTGCACGTTCTGCCCTGTCATTGCCATCGAATCATCGAGCTCTAGCCGATTAAACGAGGCTACTAATTCATTCTGTGAGCTGGATCAAAACGTATTGATTAGTGTTTGTTTCTGTACGAGATTATATAGTTGCGTGAACAGGGGCGGCTGTCGGGTTAGCGCGAAGACACTGAAACTGGAACAGACAAATGTGCGTACCTGAATAGCAGTGATTCGATTTTTGGAATGAAAGCATCACCACTCGTTGGCGCTCCCCACGCCTAAATCCGGACGAAACAACCGCCGGATTGGACGAAATTAAGTCGTGGGGAGTACCGTATTTCCAGTCGTCCACCCGAAGTTCGGCGGATAGAGTTTAAATTCAAACAAATCGCCGTCCCGCGCTACAAGTACGGCCAGTTGATCGGCAAAAGGAGCAAAAGGATCAGCCACAGATCGGCGATCGGAGGGAAAGTACACGGAGACGAGGCTCGTCGGCGGTCCCGGCTGGCACGGCGGTGTCCGACGGACCAGTTCCCTCACACGCCGTGGCCGAAGCGGCTGCGGCGGGCGACGAGGAAGCAGCGGCAGTGGACGTCGAAGCAGCCGCAGTCGACGAGGTAGATGGTGAGGTAGACGAGGTAGGAGCCGGCGGAGACGACGAAGGACTGGCCGGAGTGGCTCGGAGGATGTCGCTGCGGTGGCCCTGGTACCAATTCCTCGTCTCCTCGTCCATCAGTTCCATGTCGCCGCCGCCCATGAGGAACGCCAAGTCTGTGTTCCTCTTCTTCGCCGCCGCCGTCGTCTTCGACGAGGCGATCCGGACGCCTTGGTTGGCGAGCATCTCCCGCCACCTGCCGTCGAACTTGTCGTTCCTCCCGTCGGCGTGCGACCTCAAGTCGGCCCAGCACTTGTCGATCGACGCCCGCATCCTGTCGGCGGGATTGTCCGTCCGTTTGAGCTCTTTCGGCTTCTTCGGCCGAGTTCGGGCGCCCTTCCGCCGCGCAAGCCGCCGGAGCGTCGGGGTTGTACTGCTCGGTCTTGCTCTTCGAGAGGGTCGTGCGAGTTTCCTTCCACTTCTCGCAATTCTCGAGGCGGGCGTAGACGTTGAGGAACTTGAACTGCAGGCCGGTGTCGTCCGTGTACATGTCCAAAGCTCGGCGCAGGCTGGGAAAAAAGAGCACGGCGATACGGGTCGGGTAACGACGATGTACCTCGGTGATGCGGGGTCGGCGGAGCATACCTTTTGCTCCAAGTCGTGGCCGCTGATCGGCCGTTTGTCGACCTCCTCCCGTATGCCGTGCCATTTGCTGCACGCCGTCCGCATGATCCCCCAATGGGTGGCCATTGCCTTCTCTCCCCGGTACACGTTCATGTTCGTCTTGTTGAAGTAGGGATCGACGAGTTTGCGTTCCTCGTACGCCTGCTTCACTCGAAGCCGTATGTGTCGAACGACCGATTGGCCCCGATTATGCCGTTCGTGGACACGGTCATCCAAGCTTCGGCGAGGCACTCCTCTTCCTTCGGCGTCCATTTGATACGCGGTTCGGCAGGCGGCGAGTCCTTCTTCCTCTTCTTCTTCCCCTTCGACGAGGTTGGCGGCGGCTTGAGTTGGCTCTTCTTCTTCCTCGTCTTCTTCTTCGACGGCTTGGCTTCCGTCGGCAACATCCTCCCGATGCCCGTTGCGCGCCGCCACGGCTGCCGTCGCCCTCGTCTCCTCTTGCGTGAAGAACCCCGGGCACGCAGCGGCGGCGGCCATGAAGAACCCCGGGCTCGCAGCGGCGGCCATGGAGCCGGAGGTGATCATCTCGTGGATCTCCTCTTCGTTCGGCGCCGCCATCGCACCGAACGGGAGCGGCCCTCGTCGCAGGGCCGGCGAGGTGTCCTCGAACAGGCCGCCGCCGCCGACGTCAAGCTCGGGCGGCGACATCGTGGACCTGGACGGTTGGACGTAGGCGCCCTCTTGGAACACGGCAGTCGGCGACGGCGAGTACAACGAAGGGGAGAAGGACGACGGGGAACTGGTTGTACCTTGCGTCGGCCATTGGCCGGGGAACACGCTGCCGCCGCTCAGGGCCATGCTGATCATCCTCGCTTGTTCGTCCTGGGCCGCCGCCGCCGCCCTCTTGACGGCGGCTCTTTTCACCCTCTCCGCCCTGGCGCTTGTTTCCACCTCGCGCCGTTTCTCGTCCGCCGCCCACTCGGCGTTCGACATGCCCGGCGGCTTCGTCTTCTTCGCCCGCATCTTCCTCGCCGGCGCCTTTGGCGGCATTGTGGTGGACGAGAAGACGAGCAGGAGAGTGGTGGTGGACGAGAAGACGCCGCCGGGAACTGGAGCTGGAAGACGAGGAGACGAGGAGATTGGGGAATTTCGGCGGGAGAGAATGGGGATATGCAAGCAAATTGGAGGGAATGGGGATATGCAAGCAAATTGGAGGGAAAATCGGCAGGATTTGGTTTTCCAGTCGCCGACTACGCGGGTCCACACGACGTTTCGCGCCAAAATCTTTCGTCCGGAGTCCCCGAGCGCGCCCGGGGGCCGGGGATGGCGTGGGCTCGCCGGATGGATGAAGGGCCAAATCCGGACGAAAACGAGGAACCGGGGGCGCGACTGGGCCGAATTTCGCCGTCCGGATGGAAAAAACGCTCGCCGGGGGCCTGTTCGGGGGGACGAGTGGAGATGCTCTTAGATCTCGATCTCGAAGTGGCCACCAGAACTATGCTAGTTAGACAGACTTTATTTTTCAGCAGTTTATTGTTAGCATTAGGATTCAACATAATTCTCCTAATCGTCATCTAGAACACCAAAACAGTAAATCGATAGGGGTTAAACTAACCAGAATTAGGAGAGTGTCCATGGCGATGGACATGACCTCATTGTGGCGTCGAGCTTGTCGAGGAAGAGGAGACAGAGGGCCGTAGTCATTGACGAAGCCCATGGACGCCAGCACTGGCCGTGGCCGGTGGTGGTGATAGTCTTCTGATCCCCTTGGCCCTCGTTTTAGGATCTGGTAGTTAGGAGTATTGGGGTTTTTGACCCGTACATGTGTGTTTTCCCAAAGGGGCCTTCCTCCTCTTTTTATATGTGCAGGGCCAGGGGACAGGGACCTAAACCAGAACATTGTTTTGGACCTCCGATCAAGGCTCCAAGGTGAGGGGAACGTGGTAGACCATTATATTTCTCTCGGTTTGTTTGTTACCTGAGAGCAGTTCCAACATTCTCCCCCTTGATCGTAAGGATAACAAACATCATAAGACCACTCTCAATAGAAATAACATACCAAAATAAAGTGTTACGATGACCAATGAAATGTCATAGAACCTCTTTACCTATAGTACATCATTCTATATCAAAACGGAAAACATATTACTTTACGAGAGTTGGTTTATTTGACGGTCCTTATTTCCAGGATCAAAAAGGCTTCCCATCAACCCATGCCGACAACATAATCGTAAATATGGGTGATAAGCCTTCGATTAAATGGATCCATACAAAACATATTGATATGCTTAACATTAATACGTTGATCCTGGATTCTATCTTTCACAACACAAAACATATTGTCTATGATTTTGGCAACACCATTTGACTTGTTTTTACTCGCATAGAAGACTGCGTGTCACAATGCAGTAAGTGGTTAAAATATTGTCTACCATTTTAGTTTTGGGAATAAAACTTCTTTGACATACAACCTGCCCAATAGCCTCATAACATGCCACTTAATAGTTTGCATCAGTACTCATGCCATCAATATTAAATTTGGAGCTTTTCCACGATATAACTCCACATGCGAAGGTGAGGATTTAACATGACGCGGAAACTTTAATATCCACACACCTCGCAAAAAAAGTCTAAATAACCCACAACCTCTAGGTTACCAAACATCATATTAATAAGCATGTAAATTTTATTGTCTTGCATGTAGTGCAAAAGATCTTTTGGCGGCTTTTCCAGTGGTGTATTGCTGGACTTATTGTACATTTTCCAATTATCCTAATCATAAATAGGGCATGTTCATTATTGAATAGACATGTTGCTTATGCCAACTAAAACATAAGGAACCGATATTATCTGATCAGTTTAAATGGTTCCTTGGATATATAAATGTCCACCTTTATCGTCCTTAACTTTAGTAGCAGGTGAGACAAAGTACTAGTGCATAATATTTTTCGTTCGTACTCCATCAACATGTATAGCATCATAATAGAACTTATACTCCTTTTGGATCGGACTTATATATTGGCGAACCTCAATACAATCAAGGTATGAGGCATTACCAAGACCCTTCATATCATAATAGAGAAGACTGAAATCTCTTGGATAGCTAGTAAGATTCAATCTACATAAAATAGTGAAGCTTACTCCCCCTCGTCTTGAGGTACTATTGTAACAAGATTTCCTTAGAGTCAAATTTAGTTTTGTAGGACCATATATGGCCTACCATTATTTAACTCATTTAGCAAATTCTGTTAAGTTCCATACATCAGTAAATCTCATAATCTTCATCATACATGGCAAATTCACCAAGATAAAATGTCCATACACATTATTTATCACAGGAAATTTGTTGAGGCTCAACACCAAGTGTTGCATTAGGGACTGCATAACTCTCAACATAACTGATGCGTATGAACAAATATCTCATGGAATTCTCCTTAAGATTCATGCTCATAAGCTCAAGGTCCCCGTGATCACTTTATTTAGGAGAACATGGCTCCAAAACTTGATAGTGCTTCATTTCAGTTCTAAACCACAACGCCATTGGGCAGAAGGTGGAAAAGAACTTGATAAAATTATTGCGGCACATGATTATAAACGACGTTGGTCAGAATTACAATCATGAGCCACATGGTACTGACAAACTTGCCACTTTTAGTGAAGCAAGACAAATGATCATAAACAACGTTGGTCAGAAATATAACCATAAGCCATATACTACACCATAAACAACATTAGAATGGCCAACTTGCCACTTAATCATTCATGTGTGTTTCATAGTGTTCATAAGGGAGTAAGAACACATTAACATGAAAAAGGAGTCAAAGTTTTAGTGTGATTTTTCATTCATTCTCTCCAAATAGGATTTTTTGGTGTTTCGATGTCAAAGGGGGAGAAGAGAGTAGAGTCTAGGATCACGGGGTTCCTTGGTTGCACAAGCCATGCTGATACTTTATTTGCTTCTTATTTGGCTTGTGCTTATTTGCTTGCTTTTCATTTGCTACTTTGAATAATTCGTGTCTGGATAGGTATTTGTATTCTTAATCTCTATGTTGGCATGATTATGCTTTATGCTTATATATCTTGATATATACATATACATACCATGCTTGTTTCCTAAAGATATTGGGGGGCTTCTCATATTCCACAAATGGTGCACTTTGCATTCAAACGCAAATTCTCCAAGTGCACACATTATGGTGGAGCTGTCTTAATATAATCTTATATGGAATCAAGGTTTTAGCTTATCATAATATCTATATGTGACTCTAGCTCGGTTTGTCATCGTATACCAAAAATGAGGAGATTGTAAGGGTATTTTACCCTTATCCATTATTTTGGTAACAATGACACCGTTGCTAGAGTAATTGGACTAATACATGTCTATGAGATTATTCCCAGGTATTAGCCAAATAGGCATAATGGTGTATCAATGGAACAAGAAGGAAAAAGAGACCCCCTGATACGTCTCCAACGTATTTGTAATTTCTTATGTTCCATGCTACTTTTATGATGATACACATATGTTTTATACACACTTTATATCGTTTTGATGCATTTTCCGGAACTAACCTATTAACAAGATGCCGAAGTGCCAGTTCCTGTTTTCTGCTGTTTTTGGTTTCAGAAATCCTAGAAAGGAAATATTCTCGGAATCGGACGAAATCAACGCCAAATATCTTATTTTTCCCGGAAGCTTCCAGAGCACCAAAGAGGGGCAAGAGGGGAGCCAGGGGGGCCCCACCCCACAAGGCGGCGCGGCCAAGGGGGGGGGGCGCCCCCTATGGTCTGGCTGCCCCAGGACCCCTCCGAGGCTGCCCTTCCGCCTATATAAAGCCTCCGTCGCGAAAACCCTAAAGGAATAAGCCACGATACGAGAAAAGTTCCAGAGCCGCCGCCATCGCGAAGCCAAGATTCGGGGGACAGAAGTCTCTGTTCCGGCACGCCGCCGGGACGGGGAAGTGCCCCCGGAAGGCATCTCCATCGACACCACCGCCATCTTCATCGCCATCGCTGTCTCCTATGATGAGGAGGGAGTAGTTCATCCCCGAGGCTAAGGGCTGTACCGTAGCTATGTGGTTCATCTCTCTCTCCCATGTGATTTTTATGTGATCATGAGCTTTGTGATCTAGTTGAATATCATCTATGTGCTACTCTAGTGATGTTATTAGAGTAATCTATTCCTCCTCCATGATGTAATGTTGACAGTGTGTGCATCATGTAGTACTTGGTATAAGCTATGATTGTGATCTCTTGTAGATTATGAAGTTAACTATTACTATGATAGTATTGATGCGATCTATTCCCCCTTTCATAGCCTGACGGTGACAGTGTGCATGCTATGTTAGTACTCGGTATAATTGCAATGGTCTATTATGCATTCTAAGGTTACTTAAATATGAACTCCAAATGTTGTGGAGCTTGTTAACTCCGGCTTGAGGGAGCTCTTGTAGCCCTACACAATGAATGGTGTTTGTCATCCAACAAGAGAGTGTAGAGAAAGTAGTATTTGTTTATTCAGTTATGTGATCAATGTTGAGAGTGTCCACTAGTGAAAGTATGATCCCTAGGCCTTGTTTCTAAGCATCGAAACTCCGTTTATTTACTGTTCTACTGCATGTTTACTCGCTACCATATTTTATTCAGATTGTTATTACCACTCATATTCATCCATATTGCTTGCATCTTACTATCTCTTCGCCGAACTAGTGCACCTATACATCTGACAAGTGTATTAGGTGTGTTGGGGACACAAGAGACTTCTTGTATAGTGATTGCAGGGTTGCTTGATATCTTTGTCCTCTACCTCCCTAAGTTCGATAAACCTTGGGTGATTCACTTAAGGGAAACTTGCTGCTGTTCTACAAACCTCTGCTCTTGGAAGCCCAACACTGTCTACAGGAATAGAAGCGTGCGTAGAAATCACCCCCACTTCGTCAAAAATGAAAAAGATCTCCTCAGCAACATGCCGTTCACCGGCCCGGTCAGACCGGCCGTGGCACCGACCAGCCCGGCGCCGACCGGCCCCTGGACCGATGCACACCGGGCACTGTCTAGGGGACTTTTCCCTTCGTCCGGTTTGGACCGGCGTCATCCGATCCCACGCCCGGCCAGACCGGGCTGTGGACCGGGTGCCCCGGTCCGGACCGGCTTCAACACTGGTGGCAGCCGAGGGCCATGTACTGCGCGACAAGTTCGGCCCCGGTCACGACTCGGCACCAGGTCCGGTCTGGACCGAACGGTCCGGCCCCTGGCCCGGTCTGGCCGGCCCATACACCGGGTGGCCCGGTCCCAGGCCCGGTTGACCAGGTTCCTCTAAGAAATGCTGAGGTGGACAAGTTGCAACGGCCAGATTTCAAGTGACACTATAAATACCCCTTCTCCTACCTCTGAACAGTTAGGCACTACACTACAAGCTATTCTTGAGCTCTCTCTCTCATACTCCATTGATAGAAACACCACAAGCCTCAGATCCGCCTCCTCCTCCACTCAAACTCAAATCCCTCCGGGAAAAAGTTAGAGGAGGCCCTGATCTACCATTCTACCGGGCCAAATCTTGTTCTCCCTTGTATTCATCAAGAAACTTGCTCTCTAGGGTTCCTTGGAAACCCTAGGTGGGCAAAAGAGGTCCGGAAGCATCCGGTTGTGGATTTGCTTCTGACAAGATTGTGAAGGTTTGGAGGCTACCTCAAAGTCTACCACAATTGAGTGAGCTATTCCTTCGTGAAATAGGCTCCGGAGAATAGGGTGAGCCTTCGTGGCGTTGGGGAATCCTTCGTGGGACCTCCACCCCTCCAAACGTGACGTACCTTCTTGCAAAGGAAGGGAACACGAGAATAAACCCTCGTCTCCGTGTGCTATCGGTTATCTCTAACCAAACTCCTTACTTGTGATATAACTGCCTGTGAGAGCCTTCGTGCTCGAGTTACTTGTATCATCATATAGTGTGCCTCACCTAGTTTGCATTAGGCTCACCTTTATATTCCGCAAGGCCTAATATTGCAAAGAAATAATTAAAATTTGTAAAAACCTATTCACCCCCTCTAGGTTTACCATCTCTGAACTTTTAAAAACAGTAGCAACAAAGTGAACAAATGACCACGAATATCTACACAAAATCCCATCAATTTTCGATATGCGGTGGAACAAACCTCGCCGGACAACCAAACCAGTCGGCGACTACTACATCGAACCAGATCTGGCGACTAGATCCGGTTCGAATACTAACCTGACAACGGCGGAAACGATTCACCCTTGCTTCTGAACTGAGGGCGGATGATATCGAGGTCGCAAGCTCTTGCCACAGGGAATCGGCCCCTCGCCGTCGCCATCGCCGTCTCCGTCGGTGCTGAATGCCAGGAGAAAAGAGGAGAGAAAAGAACGGGCGGAAGGAGGGAAATAGATTTCCGATTCAAAATATTTCGGAAAAACCGGGCCAAAAAATAAAAGATGAACGGTTTCCAAAAAAAGAAAGGGACGAGGCGCGCGGAATGGGAATTGACTTCTCTTCCGTGCGAGCGCTTCACGCCGACAGAAACCAACCGCTCGAGCGGTTGAGTGCCAGGGAGAGAATTCGTGTTGTTTGCCCCTACATCATTAGGCTAATCTAGGCGTTTGATTTAGCAGTTCTCCCTACAAAAATGTATGACCTTTTATCCATCTTATAGATTCACTCACTTTTTTTTTTGTATCTTGTCTACTTTTAGTGTGTAGCTTCACTCCATTTAGTTTGTATCTAGTCTACTAATATAAATCTAAAACATCTTATATTAGTGCACAAAGGAAGTATCTTATAAGCTAGTCTCCATTTTTTTTTTTGTCATTGTAGTACTTCCTCCGTCTGCAAAAAGATGTCGCAGATTTGTGAAATACATATGTATATAATTGCCTTTCAGTATATAGATAGATGCAAATCTAGAGAAATCTACGATATCTTTTTTTAAACAGACGGAGTACTAAATTTTATTCAATGTTTGAAATAACTGAATGGCCACGTGTACATATAAGCTTCAAAACACGAAAATTCACAAAAAAGAAAAAGTCACAAGAACCCAGTTCCGTCGCGGCATGCGCTTCTTCTTATGCCATGAAAGTCGGAGCCTTCCTGACCTTGGTAACTTGCTCGAATGCATATGCCATCTCGATCAGCCTTGGCTCGTATCCCTTCATTCCACCGAAGCACAGTCCGAACGGCACCCCCATCTTGCCGTACCCCGCCGGCACGGTAATCCCTGGCATGCCGCCAATGGCAAGCACGCGAGACAAGAAGTCGTTGGGCGTCACGACAGCGTCGAGCTTGTGCTCTTTCATCAGCTTCTCCAGCCCATCGGTGGAGAGCTTTTTCAGCTGCCTGATCGCCGCTTTCTCCGTGGCACCGATGCCAGTCGTGTTCTCGGCCACCAGGAAGATGAGCTGCCCGACCTCCTCCAGCTTCTCCTGTCACACGCATAAATATTTTCAAATCAGATGCATGCCATTAACGATGACAAAATGCATACAAAATCAAATGAATCTGAAAGCTGGAGCTGACCTCAACGGGATGTGCGATGTTGAAAGCTATGACCTCCGCAAGCGATCGGACTGGGGAGTATGTCAAGTCGGAAAGGTATGCGTTGAGGCTCAACTTGAACTCTGCCGGTAATGCAATCTGTTGACCATTGTTTAAGGTATCCAGTATGGTGCTTAGGTTCTCTATGTCAAGGTTCTCGATAATGATCGCGCCTTGTTCCCTTCAAACAAATGTTGCAAATGTAATAGTACGGTATATGGTTTTATATTTAAACCACATATAGTATAATCTTTCGTAACATCCTAAGACAATAATGTGTAAACTAGTACCTGATCGAATTGAGATGTTGCTGGTAAAGTTGCAGCGTCCCGTTTGGGTTGTCGAAGAAGCCATTGGGTACACCAATCCTCTTCCCCATTAGTCCATCATTCTTCAAGAACTGCATGTATCCGCCATGAGGGATGTACTTTGAAGCTGCCCTTGTGGCTGCAGCGTCGAGGGCGTCGTAACCGGCGATGGCGTCCAACACACGGACCGCGTCCGTCACAGTACGGCAAATGGGCCTGCGGATTAATAAGAATAATCAATTACTCAATGGATATAAATATGCAATTTACTTTGTTTTATGCACGTAGAGATGATAATTTGTATTGTATGAAAATATTGCAAACACATAGTAGGAGTGTAGGACATATGGTATTAAACCTCTTGTTAAGTTGTACAATTATACTTTTTGTTGGGAATTTACACCTGTACTTGATTTTTTTGTGAAACACGGTACGCTCACATATGCGTACATACACTCACGCATATAAACGTACGTAGGTACCTTGATTAGCACAATACAAGATGTCACCTAGGGATGCAGTTTCTCTAACTTGAACCATTTTCTATGAAACATGCAATTGGTATGAAACTGGGTTCTAGTTGTGCATTTCTTGTGAAAAAAGTGTAGCTCATAACAAGTACCGGTTGAAGCTGCACATTTCGTAAAAGAAAGTGCATCTCGTATCAAAAACCGGTTACTACTTATATATCTATCTATTATATACTAAAAGCAAAATAAAGATGTTTTTTGAGGCATCAGGTTGATCCACGTATGCTTAAAAAATATAAACCGATGATATTAATCTCAACGTTTGAGATTAAAAATTAAAAGATGTTACGTACAATATTATATGTGTACAAAACTAAATATATGTCACGTAAACCCAGACGGATAGATGCGTTCTTTAAAAATAACAGTACGTGACATATCTTGGTGACATATCCGGTTGATCGGTTTCTTGCTAAATATTGCTATAACAACTAAAGTGGTTTCCAGGTTAGGCACGAGACGGAGCTACGTGGATACATGCATGTAAGTAAAAGTATTCCCTTATCAGGCAGGGGTTCAGCTGCACATACAAAAATTAGTTACTCGCGTTTTGCATATTAGATCTGCTCCAGCACTTCACCAATTTGAATTGCCAGATCCACCGCAGGGACACTTCACACCGCGGAAACAAAAAAAAATCCATAAATCAAAAAAAAAACTCAGAAAATCAATAATTATCTAAGCAACTTCCTATTTTAAGCGACATAGTTTTGATTTCCTTCGTCTCTTCCAGTTAAGATCCTATTTATTGGCTCTCTATACACTCGCTTGTACACATCACTAAAATATCGGCCTACATTAGTGGATCATATTTTGTCTCCACTTTTTATGCGTTAGATTAAATCACGCTATCTGTGTCTGTAATTTTTTTTACGCTATAGGCACATGGTAGCTTCGTGCATACAAAAAAGCTAGCTAGCTTGAACCTGATGGAAAATGTATGATACAATCTCAATTATAAATTAACGAATATATCTATATGAAGTCGAGTATGCTGATCACCGATGTATACCAATATGTATTTATGATTGAGTATAAAAAATATAATCTCGAGAAAATACATTTTTTTAGTTTAGAACAAAACATGCAAAGGGATACCAATGTTTCAAAAATATATTTTCTAAAATATTTTGCCATATCCAAGAGTTGGAGACTGCGTACAACTATACCCAAATAATCTTAACGGATCAATTCTGTAGGTGAGTCTCCACTCGGACTACAATATTCCAATTTGCCAATGAAGAGTTCTATCTTAGACGGTTTTATATTTTTTTAGAATTTAATCATCTCTATATAATTGGCCATCAATATAAATAAATAATTAAACTAAGCACATGTTATTTTCTAAGGAACTTCCTATTTTAAGTAACATAGTTTTGATTTCCTTCGTCTCTTCCAGTTAAAATCCTATTTATTGGCTCTCTATACACCCACCTGTACACATCACTGAAATATCGGTCTAGATTAGTGGATCATATTTTGTCTCCACTTTTTTTGCGTTAGATTAAATCACGCTATCTGTGCCGTAATTTTTTTACGCTATAGACACATGGTAGTTTCGTGCATACAAAAAAGCTAGCTAGCTTGAACGTGAAGGAAAATGTATGGTACAATCTTAAGTATAAATTAACCAATATATCTATATGAGTCGAGTATGCAGATCACCGATGTATACCTATATGTATTTATGATTGGGTATAAAAATTATAATCTCCAGAAAATACATTTCTTTTTTAGTTTAGAACAAAACATGCAAAGGGATACCGTTGTTTCAAAAATATATTTTCTAAAATATTTTGCCATATCAAAGAGTGGGAGACCGCGTACAACTATACCCAAATAATCTTAATGGATCAATTCTGTAGGTGAGTCTCCACTCAGAATACAATATTCCAATTTGATAATGAAGAGTTCTATCTTGGACGGGTTTATATTTTTTAAATTTAATCATCTCTATATAAATTGGCCATCAATATAAAGAAATAATTAAATTAAGCACATGTTATTTTCTACTTCTTTTGTTGTTTATTACTTTTAATGTAAGATAAATATTTATATACAATACAATGCACCAATTGGACTTGGAGTACGCATTCATATTAAGAATGTACCATATTTTAGAAGAGTGTCATGGATTTTTAATGGGTATAGAAAATGAGAAGAAGAAAATTACACCCAAGGCAATAAAGTTTCTCATTAGTTAGTTTTCCTACCAATCAACAAACAATAACTTACTTTCAATTAATTGCATCATGAACAAATTACTTTGCTATTATATTCAAAAAAATATTATACGTTAATGATGATACATGTAACATATAGACTTATCTTTCACACAAACACTACAAAGATGCCCTCGCATTTGCGAGGGCCACCTTCCTAGTTTTCTCAAAAAATGCAACTCGTTGCAAAAACATGTGGTTAATTGTGTGTTTGGAAAGTGCACCTCGTATCGAAAACAAGTTGGAGCTCGACAGTTCTGGAGAATACGGAAGCTCCTATGCCACAAGTGTTACTAGTTGCGCATTTCTTTCGAAAAAAGTGCTGCTCGCATTAGAGTTCGTCATTTCTTGTGAAAAGTTCCGCTCGTATGAAAAATTGTTTGCTACTTGTATATTTCTTGTAAAAAAGTGCATAAAAATAAGTGAGCCTATCTTACTTTGGTTAGAGAAATGAATGTACAACCCAGCCACCAAATTTCAAAACCCTATCTTACTTTGGTTAGAGAAAAGTGAGCCTATCTTACTTTGGTTAGAGAAAAGTGAGCCTATCTTACTTTGGTTAGAGAAAACCAATGGCTAATTGCATGGTTCTTGAAAAAAAAATAAGTGCAACTCCTTTCGAAAACCAATGGCTAATTGCATGGTTCTTGAAAAAAAAATCAGCATAAATCTGTTAGAGTTGCACATTTCTTCAGAAAATGTAACTCATATAAAAACTAGTTGATGGTTGGTTGCGCATATCTGCTGAAAATGGTGCAACTTGCATCGAACACCAATTGGACTTGTTCATTTTGTGTGGCAGGTGCAACTCATACACCGGCTACTAGTTGCACATTTTGTTTAAAATCTCTGTTCGTACCCTGGCGGCTGGAAATTTTGTTTCAGTTTTCGTCCCATATTAGCACGTTTTTTGAAGAAATATCTGACCATTCTTCAGTCGACTGAGGCTTAAAAAAATCTCAGCGGGCTGCTATTTATCAATCCGTTAAAAATACTCCAACTTGTCTTGAGAGAGAAGTTGGCGTGATACTTCACATTCACTAGTAAAAATGCATGATTTCAGCAAACATGCACACAAAGTGAAATACGGCCAAGCATCTTTTACCCGACGGTGTCTTCCCTAGGCGTGATTGGGACAACCCCGGCCCGGCTGGTCAACCCCACCGTAGGCTTGATCCCGACCACCGAGTTGAGCGACGCAGGGCACAGTATGGAGCCGTCCGTCTCGGTTCCCAGCGTCACAGCCGCCATGTTCGCAGCTGCCGCGATGGCCGACCCCCCGCTCGACCCGCACGGGTCAGCCGACAGCACATACGGATTCTAGAGCCAAACAAGAAGATCAATATACACATGCTTAATTACTAAATGACCTATCCACCGGAGCAGAACAAGAACGCGATCGAATTACCCTGGCCTGGCCGCCGCGCGCGCTCCAGCCGTCTGTGCCGTCGAGGCTGCGGAAGTTGGACCACTCGTCCATGTTGGCCTTGCCCAGCACTATGGCGCCGGCGCGCCGGAGCCGGGACACCACGCCGGCGTCCCGCTTCGTCCTGGACCCGAGCAGCGCGAACGACCCGGCCGTCGTGTTGAGCTCGTCGCGGGTGGCAATGTTGTCCTTGAGAAGGACGGGAACGCCGTGGAGCTGCCCGCCCCTGCCGCCGATGGTGGAGAATTTCCCGGAGCGGCGCTCCGCGTCCGCGCGCTCGGCCTGGCGCAGCGCGTCCGGGTTGACCTCGATGACGGCGCGCAAGAGCGGGTTGAGGTCGTGAATGCGGTCCAGGTAGAACTGGACGAGGCAGACAGAGGTGAGGCTGCCGTTTCTGAAGCCCTGCTGGATTGTGTCGACGGTGGCTTCTTCGATCTGGAAGCCATGACCGCCAACGGCTGCGAGCAGCACAAGGGCGGCGGCCACTGCCAGGAACAGACGCGGCATCTCGTCAATGTTTTAGTCTCTATGTGTGTCTACTGAACTGTGCTCGGCTCGTCAAGCTAATATGGGTGTTGATCTATCTATCATCTTCCGAAGGGCCTCTCCCTATATATATATATCTTCATTCAATTCAATTGTTATGTTTCGTGGAAATGCCTCTTTTCTATATACTATTCTGTTTTGTTCGAAATATTTATTATGTTTTCGTCCAACAACTTGGAAATTAAACGACCTCTTACTTATAGGAAGCTGTGCTCTGGTAAACAATGGTTGTTTTGCTAGGAACACACCACGCAATGTCGTGGCTATTATAAGTATATGCGGCAACTCGCCTGCTTGACAGTGGATAATACAAAAGACACATGTGGTCATTATAAGTTATGTTTGACAAATGGCAGTCGACAACAAGCTGCTTCTTTCACAACTTTTCACCAAATTGTTTATTGGCTTAGCCAATTATTATGGTGTGGAACCAAGAAGAGCATAAAGGATATTCCCAAGAAGTTGCTTGTTACTCCTATGTACATATGGATATAAACTAATTGTATGTTCTGAGGGTTGAACATTGGCGCTCTCAGCTCTTTCCAGCATCTCGACATGTCTCTTTTCCGGTAAAATAAATAACTATTACTACCTCCATCCTAAATTTAAGGCTTATATTATTTTTAGAAAGTAAAACTATGTTAAGGTTAACTAAGATTTTACCAAAAATCATTAACATGCCAATTAATATCATTAAATAGATAATAAAATATATTTTCATATGGTATATACAAAATATTCGATTTGTTGATAGATTGTTTTAAAGTTTGGTTAAACTTTACTTGGTTTGACTTTTCAAAAAAATATGCCTTAAGCTTTGGGATGGAGGTAGTATGTTTGACCCGTTAAGCTTAGGAAGACACCATCCAACATCGTGACCAAACGTGCAATGGAAAATTAGCAATAAACAGCCACCCAAGTCTCCAAATTATACAAACTACAACTAGCTATACTAGAGAATTATAAGTTTTGTTTGACCAAAGGGAGTCGGCAACCTATTTTAATCAAAAAAATTATATTCTCCTTCAAACAGGTTTTTGCTCTGCTATATTAATATAGCAAACACACGATACAACCACGGTAGTCTCAAAAGGAAAGCAAATGCTGGGGCAGCAGCAAACACATGCCCCAAACAAACAAAAAAAGCAGAAATAAAATGGAGAAAGAGGCGGATTAACTAAACAAAGGTGGCCCGCAATAGCTGCGTCCTCCGGAGAAGTACCACTATGCTCTCAGCAGAGGCTCATAAAGTACCAACAAACACCTTCAAGAAGGAAAGCAACAACATTGTTGCCCGTACCAGATGGTCCTAGAGTTTCCCCCAACACACTGGGGGAAGTAGACGCATGGTAGCCATAATTCCCTCTATGAAGGAATGGAGCCACCATCGAGCGGCACCGCGCTGGTGTTGAGCAAGTCGACAAGGATTTCTCTTTAAAAGACCCTATCCATGACCCCAGGACAATCCGTTGCACAAGATTGAGCCCATTTTCAAAACTAGCACAAGTCAACTCTAATAGAAAAACATGAAGAAACAAAGTGCCAATGCAACATGAATGCAACTAAACTCAAGAAAAAAAATCTAAGAAAGACACGTAAACACTTTCGGGTTGCCTCCGGGGAAGTGCTTTCTTAAAACCAAGTAACCAAGATTTATTTGCTCCAATCTTATTTAAATATATGTAAACTAGAGAATTATTTATTCTTGCCTCCCATGGAGTTTTGGAGCATTTACTCTCACAGTTCGGTCGAAGTCCCACCCGCTTACAGTGTATCAGAATCTTGTAAATAAATAGGTACTTGTTTCCAAGTGAAGATGGACGCACCAAGCGTGGTAAACATGCCTCCCTAGATAGCTTCAATAAGCTCATTAAGTGGAATATTATTTGTAAACCAAAACATCAGGGTGGTGATTATGAGTGGAGTTTTTAGAGTTAAAGAATATGAGCTTACTTAGAAAGTGACTATATAAACTGTTGAACGAGCTAGGAATGTGGCAAGAGTTCATTCACAAAAAAATTGGAATCTGAAACTCTATCTCAGGTTTCAGATAAACCAACTAACTCACCAATTTTGGAAAAAACTAATGAATGTAAAAGATGAATTCTTCAGGAGAGGATCGCTAGCAATAGGTAATGGTTAGGACACCAGTTTTTGGGAAGATATACATCTCTATATAATATTGTCTATCACAAAATTGTTACAGTTGCAAACGTTTCTGCATCGCCACCTCTAAAAGTAGGTTTAGGAGGACTTTAGCCTAATAACTATGATTGGTGGATTCACTTAGTTCGGCAACTAATGTTAGTTCAGCTATCAGCTATCTTGATTTACTCACTGGCAACACTGCTTATCTTAAGAAGTACATTTGGAAGATTAAAGTTCTACTTAAAATTCAAAATTTTATATGGTTCCTACATAGGAGGGATCCTTACTAACGATAATCTTATTAAGGGAAATTAGCATGGGTGTACTAAATGTTGTTTTTGTGATCAAGAGAAGACAATGCAACATCTTTTCTTAGATTGCCCTTTTGCAAAAAATATTTGGAGGATTTTATACATGACTTTCAACATCCATCCTTCTATTAATATTACAAACTTTTTGGTAATTGCCTGAATGGTGCCGCAAAGAAAGATGAATAACAAATTAGAGTTTGTGTGTGTGATTTATTATGGCTTATGGAATGCTCACAATGATTTTACCTTTAACAAAAAAAAAGCATCATTTTTGCATGTCGTCTCTATGGCTATACATTGGATCCATGTGATCCTATCTCTAGCCGACAGAGAAGCAGCATGCCAAGAATATTCAGTGCAACCGGTTGGCGACGGTATCACGGAATTTCTACAGCCGATACGCTTCGCCACGTGAAAGACAATTAACATGAAGATGTTAAAGCATAGATGGATTTGTGTTCCTTTTAGATGGCTTGTTCATGTTGAGATCTTGAGTGACCCTGAGATGTAATAATTTGTAATACTCTTATCATAATAATACATTAAAGAGCCGTATGCATCAATTGGTAGTACTTTTTCCGTGCAGAAATGTAAGATATTTTAGTTTTTTTATAGGCTCACTCACTTTTGTTTGTATCTAGTCTACTTTGAACGTATAGGCTTGCTCTTTTTAGTTTGTATCTACTATATTTAAAAATATCTAAACCATTTTATATTAGGGCACGGAGGAAGTATATCACACAGCGAACACACATACTAGTACTCACTATCCATCGTTCATACGAGAACCGACACACGACATAGGTGCGACGACGCTGACACTGGGCATCCACAACGAGCACACTTTATTTAGCCCACGTCACGCGACACCGCGCACACCACCCGACACCTAGTAAAAAGTAGCACTCCACTCTGCTGGCTGACAAAGCATCACGCCGTGCCACGTAGGAGTACAAGACTGCCAGTCTGCCACCGTGGCATGGCAGAGACGCGACGCTGAGCCAGCTCCTCCGCGCTCGCTCGCGCGGGCGCGGGGCCTCACTCGGTGGCCTCCGCGGCGGTCACGGGCGCCTCCTCTCGCGCCGTGCGGCCGGTGCTTCTTCGGCCGACGGCGGGAGCGGCAGCCTCCGGCCCGGCAGCCCGCCGTTTCCTCGGCCACCGCTGCCTCACCCTCCTTGGTCTCGCGCCGACCGCGGCTGGTGCCTCTACGTCTGGTTCCTTGGGCGCCTCGGTCTCCGGCTCGGTCGCGGTTGCTGGCTCTGGCTCCTTGGTCTCCTCCGCCTCCTTGGCCTCAACGGGGACAGGCACCTCGGCTTCGACTTCCACCGGCGCGGGGGCCTCCTCCGTCTTCGCGACCTCCTCGGCGGCGACGGCCGGTGCCGGCGTCTCCACTACGGGCGCCTCCTCGGTCAGCGCGGCCGTCGGGTTCTGGACCTGCACGTTTGCACGACGCACACACATGTTAGCTCTCAGATCGGTCGAGCTCGATCATGATCAACATGACCCGTTCGTTCGATCACATATGCAGATCAAAACATAAACCTGATCGATCGAACGGTCGAATCAATCGGAGCATATGAAAGAGAATAGACGGGAGCGAGCTGAGAAAATTACAAAAAACCACCACATTTCGGGCAGACGTTTCAAAAAGTCACCACTTTACGATTTTTTTTCAAAAAACCACCACTCTACGGTTAACACGTAACAAATAGCACTAATTCGTATGTAATGTTCTTTTAATCACAAAACTGACAAGTGGGTCCTGATGTCAGGCTGAGGTGGCACAACAGTAGTGAGAGAGGGTGCTAAATATTAGACATTTACAATTTCTGGACCACTTTGCAATTTTCCAATTGCCTTGGTCGCCTCTGCACAGATCCCGCGCATCTGCCGCGTTCCCCACTCGGGGACGAGCTCCGGCCAGACTAGGGGAGGACATGGCGTTGTGCCGGTTGGGTAGGAGGAGGAGAAGGAGGGGCCGGTCCGGCCGCCGGCGCCGGTGAAGAGGCCCACCCCACCACCTCCTGGATCCCGCCCCGTCCGCACACGAGCTCACCCATCTGCGCCCTGGCAAAGCTCGCCGCCGCCTGCCCGCGCCGGCCCTGGCGGAGCTTGGCCTGCGCCCACCTACTGGTGTCGGCACCTTCCCCACGCTCGCCCGTCCGCGCACGACTCACCGGCGCCCGCCCGTATGCGCTTGAATCGCCAGCGCTCGCCCGCGCCGGCCCTGGCGGAGCTCGCCGGCGCCTGCTCGTCCGCGCCCGAGCTCGGCCGTCTGCACCTCGCGGCCTCCCGTCGGCGCCCGACTCGCCGGCGCCCGCCCATCCGCGCCCGAGCTCGGTCGCCTGCACCTCGCGCCCGCCAGTCTGCGCCCGACTCGCCGGTGCCCGGCCTGGAGGACCTTGCCCTGCGCGCGCCCGTCCGTGCCCGAGCTCGCCGGCGCCCGCCCTGGCTCGAGCGCCGCCAGCGCTGTGGCGGTGGTGGGCTGCAACATTGACTGGTAGCGACAGGATAATAAAAAAACATGTCACACGTTGAAGGACATGAGCCCCATATGATTAAAATTTAGAACGTACAAAGGTGTTTTTTGCAAAATACATATGCCACATCAGCCTGACGGCAGGACCCACATGTCAGTCTGGACATTAAACCTTACTAAACCAGTGTCAGAGACGAATCAGTGCTATTTGTTACGTGTTAACCGTAGAGTGGTGGTTTTTTGAAAAAAATGGTAAAGTGGTGGTTATTTGAAACGTCTGCCTGAAATGTGGTGGTTTTTTGTAATTTTCTCGAGCGAGCTACGTACATCAGCGGTGGCCATTGGTAGCTGTCGTTGATGCAAGGTGATGTACCAAGTGGAGGAGAGTGGCTAGCTGAAGCTAGTGCGCTGCTACTGTGATGAGACTGATGACTGATCGGAGAGCGTCTGTGTGTGTGTGGACTGTGGAGCAATGGGTCGGGGAGGAGGGGCTATATATAGTGGCCTGCTGGGAAAGAGGGAAGGCCAAAACGGGGAGAACAAGAACGCAAATTGCACACGAAAGAAAAGAAAAACGAAACGATTATGTCGATCGATCGAGAGACTGTTGAACTCCAGTCCAGTCCACCTCAAGATTATGATCATCATCAGGAATCTTTGCGAGCTGGATGTGCAAATAAACATGTCCTGACGACGTGCAAGCGTACGTTCGTCACACAGCCCAAAGGTGTCTGTCCGTGAGTCATGACCGCTAGACATATCAGGGTGGTGCGCAGCAACAGTACGTCTATGCACGGCCGCCGTGTAGTTTATCTCGCTCAGCATATCGCGAGGCCGACAGGGATCATGTCACATATTCAGTAGATCATACTACGCATCCACAGATCGATGGATCGATCGGTGTGCCGTGAAAGTGCCAAGCGAGAGCTGGCAAAGTCTGATCGAGCTGGTCGCGGTGGCAAGTGGGGGAGCTTTTGCGTTGCGAGATTGGGGATCAGCGGCAGCGTGTGCAGGGTCTAGCTCTGGGTTGTGCATCTCATCGTTCTTGGTTGCACGTTCGGCCCTGTCATTGCCATCGAATCATCGAGCTCTAGCCGATTAAACGAGGCTACTAATTCATCTGGCTGTAATTCTGTGTGCTGGATCAAAACGTATTGATTAGTGTTTGTTTCTGTACGAGATTATAGTTGCGTGAACAGGGGCGGCTGTCGGGTTAGCGTGAAGACACTGCAACTGGAACAGACAGTGTGCGTACCTGAATAACAGTGATTCGATTTTTGGAATGTTGGTTAGATCTCGATCTCGAAGTGGCCACCAGGCCTATGCTAGTTAGACAGACTTTATTTTTCAGCAGTTTATCTGATATATGTGTTCTGTTAGGTAGGATATATCGATGTGGTTCTGATTAAGGTCCTAATTACGATTGTCATCGCTATTCACTAAGTTGGATTGTAAGCCCCTGGGAGATCTGACCCCACCACCATCAAACTAGTTTCGACTACTTCTAAGAAAAATAATCCGACTCGTTAGACTTGTTTTATGATTTCTGATGAATTGCAGCTGAGATTTGATAAGATCATCATCTGAATAGGTAAGTTCTTAGTGGACTGAAAATTAGACATACCAAAAACACAATTTTAGTAAAAAAAAAAATGGTTTGGACATAGCAACCAGTGTATACGTAAATCGCAACTAACCAAATAATGTTTATAGAAAAAAAAAGTAAGTTATCAAACTATTTTTGTAATGTCAAAAAGTTATTTTCCAAATTTAGGTACCAGGTTGGAGATTACAACAAGATGGTGCCGAATGGATCAAAGTTTATTAATTGTGAATACACATCCAAATCTCCCTAGCAATCACGGCTGGAATCATGTCCCTCTTCTAGCAGTAGCTAGCATGTGTCATGCTTCAGAGTTCATCGGCAGCCATTATGACAGCAAATGGAGGAGGCCCCTGTCAACTTTGGGGCTCGTCTAGCTAGCCTCTTGCGTTGGCCGGCGGCCACCTTTACCGAAAAGCTAGTGCTGATATGTGCAAGCCGATAACCACTGCACCGCTGGAGTAGTTGTCCATGGATCACCTTGGTCCTGTAGAATAGCATAAAAGGAAATGGGATTTCATCAGCATGACAGCGAGATTACACTCGATCGTTTCGAAGTAGCGCTACATTATTGGCAATTTGGCATTGACGGCGCGTCGCCACCTCATTGAATTTCGTGCACCGCGGCCGAAAGGTGTGATCGAGAGAGAAACGTATATGCACATGGGGTAGCTGAGCTCAACTGATCGGGTATCGATAAAAGTAAATGTTCACCGTTTCAGCAGGTAATATTTCCTCATTCTGTAAATGTTTTCCCCAAGATGATATTGACGCCGAAGTTGGGAAGCTTTCTTGTCGTGAAATTCTCGTGTCAGTCATTTTCGTCGCTTTAAGCCGGCCATTTGGAGGTATTATCGTCCAAGGCGTTGAATCAAGACGAGCAATCACAACACAAAACCTTGGTAACACGGTTCAGCGATCAATGTCTACATTCGCGGGCATGATTAATGTCGTTTCTCCACAAATACTATCATAGTACTCCCGTCGTTTAAAAATAATTGTCTCAACTCTATGTAGATACGGACGTATCTCTAACTAAAATGAATGTAGATTTATCCGTATCTAGACAAACGTGAAATATCTATTTGTAGATGGAGGGAGTATTTTTGACGATAAATTCATAGAGGTGTAAAAACACACCACACATACAAACGGCACACTCATCGCCACTACCATGGCGTCGGACGTCAACTTGAAGCTGCCTATAACACCCCGTAGTTTGAGAGACTCGAAATGGGTAGAATATAGATATGTGCATTTTATTAATGTATGCAAAATCTAAGGAAATTTAAAACTTTTTGATAGAACCTGTTGAAGTGATTGAAGTTTCATCCAAACTGATGACGTAGGACTAGTTCATCAAGCTGAGTGTTAAAACTTTGAAATACCCCTTGGAAGAATTCTATTTTATGAGGATATAAGTAAGACTAGTAAATAAAAGTGAATAAACACACAACACATCCTTAAGGGACAAATAAACTTGATGCTTAATTTATCTTATCTAACCATCAATTAACACATGTGCTAAATAATTCTCTAGCACATGATCAATCAACCGAATATCAGATCATTTGTATTCTTAACTTATTTTATCTCATCCCATCTTATCTTATCTAAACATCTTAGTATCTATCATCACTTATGCTGGACAAATTATCAAATATCAAGTAAACGATTAAAGTCATGCATTATCCTAATTTACATTAACCAAATATATTTTTTATAAGAGAATTTTTACCACAAACTTTATACCAAAACCTATTGCACCAGAAATCCAATACCAACTTGACCTAAACAGATTTATGTCTTCAATTATACCCTAGTTGAAATAAACCGTGTTGACAACTTATTATGTCTTCAATTATAACCTATTACTTGAGAAGACATTTCAAACCAAGTTGGACTGAATCCCTTAACATTAGTGATCCCTTTATGAAGCCTAAGCCATGATCCATATCACCAAGTTAATTATCAGAGACAAATTGGATTCTAGAATAAGCCATCGATGCTAGTAGAAGATAGATAGTTGACAAGCAGGACATGATTACTGACGTGATACTCCACAAGTTGTAGTGATCTAGGAATACCATCCTATGACCATAGGTCTTAAATTCGAGAATACGAAAAATAGGAAAATCTATCTAGTGAATCTCAAATTGGATCAACCCAATCTTATCCTAACCTTTAAATATTTTCCAAGTTCCATTGGATTAATCATCTATCCAAAAGTAGGGGAATAAAACAACTATAGTACATGTACATGTACTTAGTTGTGAATAGAAAACTACTCTAAATATTCTTTGTACAATGGTACAAACATTCAATCTTCTAAATATTTTGTGGAGCAAGACCACTATTTAAAAGAAAGAAGATACGTGCACAATCTATACTCTATTCTAAACTCGGTTACATACATGCCTTAGTGATCCATAACACAAGTCAATTCTATGTTTCCGTCATAACCTTTTGACTTAGCTCTACTAAATCAATCAAAGGAATAATTCTTTGATTGCAAGAAAACCTATCTTGCTTAATCAAAAATCCTTAACTCAAGAATTGTGTTGAGATGAACAATACATCACACTTTTGTGAATAAATTCTATGAGTAATCCAATCTCTATAATATTAATCAATATTACACTTGTGTGTAATGCCGACTGTCGAGGTGCACTAGAGGAGAACACTTTAGGTGACGATTTTCTCTAGCTTGCTATTGATTCCTTGGCGTTGCACATGCGTCTCGACCCAACGCCTTGGGCAGCCTTCTGCAGCGCTACGACACGAATCCTACCACCTAAATCCTTGTTGCACGCCTACCCGCCACACGCTCGGTCGCTGATGTACATCAACTAGGTGAGCCATGTGTTGCCGCCACATTCCTGTTTGCAGATCTCTTCTGGTTCCGATGAAAAAAGCTACTGCAAAGATATGACATTGCTTCATATTTTCCGCAGCGCGTCCACTATCATAACTTCAACGCTGACCTATCAAATTTCAGCACCATCCTCTAAATCAAATTTGTGACCTCCCATGTAACCTAACTATGGTTATTGTCGAAGGTGTCGAATCAATCATACGAGGATAAGCAACCGTAGCATGACAACGAGATTTGGTAACACAGTTTAGTGATCAACGCCTACATTCGCGGGATATGCTTAACTGACGACGCTGCTCTCCAAGTATCATCATAGTAGTGTCGATGACAAGCCTGCCGATCTACAAACATCACGACGTTCCAGTGCTACTGGACGCGTCGGACCATCCCCGAAAATTCTAACCTGCAGGTTGCGGCTAGTCTGTTTTAACCACTCTCAGTGTCTTTACATATTAGGCCAGGTTACAAGTGTTCGACTCGAACACGTAATCTTTCGTTAATTACAAGTCTAATTACATTACAACTCGTACGGGAGATGACATGTAAAGTGATGATGATGGAGCTGCTTTCGGAGAGAGAGTTCACACCCAACATCAAACATGCACCAGTATCACCATTCCCAGTACCCAGTAGGATGGTCGATCAGATGGTTTTTTTTTGTTGCGAAAGGTCAGCTGGTATGATTGGTGCCAAATCACTCTGAAAAAAATAGTAGTGTTGACATGGCCGGCTGTGGCAGTCACCCCTGTCCCCGCCTGCATATCCACTTCCGTGATCTCCCGTCACAACTCACTTTCGATGGCCGTACCATGTATGGCTGCCATCACCAGTCGACGGATGTGATCCTTGTTGGGCTTCTCTAGTAAAATTAACAACGAATTGCTCTGTAATTTGTATACCAACACAAGCTAAATGGCTAATCCTGGTAAGCTACTTAATGGTAATGGTTTTGTTAATCAACTGATGGGTTATTAGCTCAACATCATCCATGGCATAACACTGCTAGTGCTAGTATATCACACAGCCAACACACAAACTCGATATCCATCATTCATACGCGAAACAGACACACGGCAAAGGTGCAGTGCCGCCGACACTGGGCATCCACACTCGACCACACTTATTTAGCCCACGTCACGCGACACCGCTCACACCACCCGACACCTAGTAAAAAGTAGCACTCCACTCACTTGGCTGACTAAGCATCACGCCGTGCCACGTAGGAGCACACGCGATCGACTGCCACCGTGGCACGGCTGGCATGAGACGCTGAGCCAGCTCCTCCGCGCGCGGTCGCGAGCTCACTCGCTGGTCACCGCCGCAACGGCTGCCTCAGCCTCCGCTACGGCCACGGGCGCCTCCTCCGGTGCCGGCGCCGCCGGTGCTTCTTCAGCGACGGCGGGAGCGGCGGCCTCTGGCTCGGCGACTGCCTCGGGCTCGGCTTCCTTGGTCTCTGCCTCCACTGCGGCTGGTGCCTCTACCTCTGGCTCCTTGGGCGCCTCGACCTCCGGCTCGGCCGCGGCTGCTGGCTCTGGCTCCTTGGTCTCCTCCACCTCGGTAGCTGCTGGCTCAGCCTCCTTGGTCTCGACGGGTGCAGCCACCTCGGCTTCGACCTCCACCGGCGCGGGGGCCTCCTCCGTCTTCGCAACCTCCTCGGCGGCGACCGCTGGCGCCGGCGTCTCCACAGCAGGTGCCTCCTCTGTCAGCGCGGCGGTCGGGTTCTGGACCTGCACGTTTGCACAACGTATATATGTTAGCCATATATAGATCGATCGAGCTTAGGATCACGATGACCCGGCCGTTGGTTGGATCATGCATAAACAGATCAAAATATATGGGCCGATCGAGCAATCGAAATGATCGAGTATCGATCCAGCTCATGATCAAGCTGAACCGGAAAAAGAATAGACGACAGCGAGCTACGTACATCAGCGGTGGCCATTGCTGTCGTTGATGCAAGCAAATTCCCAAGTGGACTAGTGGAGGAGAGTGGCTAGCTGAAGCTAGTGCGCTGCCACTGTGATGACTGATCAGAGTGTGTGGAGCAATGAGTCGGGGTGGAGGGGCTATATATACTGGCCTCGGAGGCCAAAACGGGGAGAACACAAACGCAAATCGCACACGAAAGAAAAATGAAACGATATGTCGAGATCCATCGAGAAACTATTGAACTCCAGTCCACCTCATGATCATCAGGAATCTTGCGAGCTGGATGTGCAAATAAACATGTCCTGACGACGTGGGATTGTACGAGTGTCACGAAACCAAATTAATGGCGCTCGTCCGTGAGTCATGACACATGGAGAGGGTCCAAGAAACATATCAGGGTGGTGCGCAGCAACAGTACTTCGATGCACGGCCGGCGTGTAGTTTATCTCGCTGGACATGTTGCGAGGCCGACAGGGATCGTGCCACACATTCAGGACGCGTTTGGTAGGCTGCATGTTCCTTAGCTCGTATAGCTTTTTTTCACCGTTTGGTTATCTGGTCGACGCCGTGTTTTTGCAAAAAATCGGTTCTCAAAGCACCCTCGAGCCAGGCCATGGAGAAACGCCCGGTTCGACCGTTTCTAGCGAGCCACCCCCGTTTCCGCAGAAGTGGAGAACATGACGTCCTCGGAGAGCCACCGTGGGAGATGGCGCGGGTTCGTGCGGGACGGCAAAATCTCGGCGCCATGAATTCGGTCACTGCGCTTGAATTTTTGCCACCGTATATAGGGGCCGCTCTCTAACCGGCAAATCCAAATTCCCCATTTCCCCCTATTTCGAGCTCATCCAGCATCCCGATCTAGCGACATGGCCGGCTTTACCTCACCTGCACGGTCAGCGAGGCTTGCGGCGGCGACGGCGGCTGTGGCGGCGGCTAGTGTCCGCGGAGGATGGTCGTCTTCTTCGTCTTTGTCGATGACTTCGGTTGTGGTAAGCTTCTGCAAACCCTAGCCTTAGATCTAGATCTTATGGGTACACAACCGGGGTCTAAACAAATCTATTGTATGACATTCCTTCGTCGCCGGTGGAGGTTGTGGAGGTTTTCCAGGTTCCATCTGACTCTACGACGGGGACGGTGGTGCTGCCTGCATCTTTCACTGGAACGGTGGTGCTGCCTGCATCTTCGTCAGGGTCCCCTGCTTCCCCTACCTCCGTAATGTGTGTGGCTCCTTTGACTGTAAGGCCGATCTTACCTACCTCGGTGTTCTTTGATGTGGTACTGGTAGTTCATAGATCTGCTAGTGCTTAAGGATGTCCATGTGGTAGTTCATTGATCTGCTAGTATTTGTCATGTAGGCGATCATACCTTTGGGCTCCCCTGATCTGTCTGCGCCAAATGTGAATGCTTAGCCATCTCTGATAGCAAGCAGACCAGCCATGGTTTGGAAACCTAAGCTATCAGGGTTTATGCTGAACCGGTTGGTTCAGCTCGTCCATAGCGGCGTCTGCTTCAACATGTGATTCAAGGAGGAGCAGATGAAGAAGGTAGCAGCGGATGTTCTTGCATTCGCCGGCGTACATGTCACCACTCTTCAACTGTACAACCACATCAGAAACTGGAGGACGAAGTGGAGCGTCATCACGAAGATGAAATCCGATCGCATTCTAGACTGGAGCGAAGCTGGTTGCTACTTCTACGGCGGTGATGAAGGGGCGGCGGACGAGTACATCCTGGTGAATCCTCATTAAGCTCCTGCATAGATCTGAAAGTATATACATGTCAATGTCGTGTACGCTTACAGGTGTTCCTTGTCGATTGCAGCGGTACCCGAAGCACCGTTAGTACATCGGCACTCCGATCAGCAACTACGCTCAGATGAAGACAATCTTCACTCCCCGGTTCGTCTGCAAGGCGCAGCTATTCCAGCCTAACTTGCTGGTCAGGGCTATCGACTTCATTGCAAACAATGAAGCCGAGTATGCTTTCTACCGTAAGTTCCAGCCACCGGAGAGGAGGAGCTGGCTTAGGACTTGGCTCCGCAACCAGTTTCCTGCTTAGTGCTTCTGCTTCCTTCGTCATGATTCGCTGATTTTGGGAGGTGATCTTGTATCCCTCCATTAGCTAGGACTTGCTACAACCTGATCCCCGGTTTGTAATGATGAACTTGTTCGAGGTGGTATATACTAACTCCTCGTGACGAACCTGTGATGCATCACAAAGTAGTTGCTTCGTTCGTGATGCATCGCTCACTAAGTACTAGTTGATGTGTGTCGTTGCCTATTCGACGGTACTCCAGAGGTGGGATCCTCATGGAGGGGAGAAGAAGTAGGGGCCATTGGGCGGAGAGTCCTCGGGACGGTGGTACACGATTTACCCAGCTTCGAATCACCTGCACGATGGCAAGGCCTACTGCTGCTTGTTTGGAATTATCTGGGCGCTTTCGCATGGTTACAATGAGTTGTGGTTCTCTCGCTTCTAGCTCGAGATCTGCCTCTAGGGTTCCCAGGATCCGGCTTATATAGGCGCCCAGATCTAGGGTTTCTACGGAGAGTCCTACCCGGAATACAAGTTGCCTAACTACGGAATATTACATTGCCGTGAACGTCAAGGATCCACCTATTCCTAACTTTTCATCATGGATCCGGCTTCCTTCATGGGCCTTCACGGATCTGACTCCTGGCATAGACCTCTTTGGATCCGGGTACCTCTGTATGTCGGTTCGGACCCGGGTACCTCTGTAGGCCGGTTCAGATCCGGGTACCTCTGTAGGGCGGTTCGGATCCGTCTACCTTCGTAGGGCGGTTCGGATCCGGCTACCTTCGTAGGGTGGTTCGGATCCGGCTACCTCATAGGTCGGTTGGGATCCGGCTCCTTGTTCCTGGGTTGGACATCTTCCATCTTGATCAACAACAACTGGGCCGCCCGGTGGGCCATATGCCATCACCACCATCTGTGGGCCACCCGGGCTTGCCGGAATCGCACCATGTCGATGGTATACCTATGAAGTATATCCACAACAATGTGTATTACCAGCATCTTTCCTGATGAACTGAATCTCATGTGTGCTGTTATTCATTACTGGGTAACCTCACCACTCAAAGTGAAGTACAGCACTGAGCTATCTCCAACCAAACAAGCTGTAGGCTGCACGACCTGAGAAGAATGGGCTGAAAATGGGCAACCAAACGATGGGACTGGGTCCCTTCTCCGGCGGGCAAAAGGCCTCACAGGCTACCAAACGACCCACCAAAAGTGGCTCATTGCCCATTCACAACGCGCAATGCCTCCCATCTCGCTGTGGTAGGCATGCAGATTTTCGGCCTAGGCAACCAAACGCGGCCTCAGTAGATCACACTATGCATCCACAGATGGATGGATGTTGGGATTTGCCCACGGATCAATCACATCAAACTAGACGAACACACGCAGATACAAAATTTATCGCCAAGGGTGCGTGTCGCACCCTCTAAACTATTCTTTATTGCTTTTCTAATTTTCTTTTGGTACAACTCGATTACAGAAACCCACGTACTGCTGTGTATATATATACACGAACAGCCGACCTGACCACGTCCTAAACCTACTCTAACACGTAGACACACACACGGACCATGTACTAATCCTAACCGGAATACTACAGTACTACTACCTTAGACCCTTTTCTTTGTACTAGCTAGCTGGACTACTACGACCAATTCCAAGACGACTCGAACTGCAGCCACACACGGCAACTTGACACTAAACGAAACAACTCTAACTCTAATATGATTAAGGCAAGATTATTGCTAACAATCTCCTCCTAATCTTGACTATGTCGCATCCTCATACTCCTACCGATGTCGACTCTCGCAGCTTCACGTCACCTTCTTCATTATCTTCATTGTCATGTCCGTACAGTCAGTATGACCACGCAGGAAACATGCAGTGCACTTCCTTTGCTCTGCAATGTTTTGCCACCGCCATTGCCGGCCATCCCGCACTCGGTTCGCACATAGTGCCAGCGCTATTGCGGTTCTCGCACTCGGTTCGCACCATACTCCTCTTGTACTTGTTTACAGTAGCTTCTCCTCCTACTGCGCACACACCTCCTCGCTTTACGGTAGCTTTCCCTACCACCGTCCGCCTTCGGCATCGCACCGAACCCTGCTGGCCGCAACCAGGGCGCTCCACGAGGACATGGACATAACTCACGGAACACCGTGCATACCTCACACACTTGACGCGCTTCAACTGCAACAAATCTTCACGGAGACGAGCACTTGGACACAACGACGACTCACTGACATAACGACGACCGCACATGTAGACGTGGACACACTTGACTCTTTGACTCATCCGACTCCTCCGAAGACGATCTTGACGAGACTCCCGGCACCACACCTCGGCACCACCTCTCCCGTCAACGATCATCCGCAGCTCCACCACCTTGCGACGACAACTCTCCGCCGTCTCCTCCTTGTCGTTCCGCCGAACGACGATCGCCTGCCCCGAGGCGCTAGTACGGGTCGCCTCCCCGGGGCAAGTGTAGCTTCAAATCTTCGACCTCGCTCTGATACCAATTGTTGGGATTTGCCCACGGATCAATCACATCAAACTAGACGAACACACGCAGATACAAAATTTATCGCCAAGGGTGCGTGTCGCACCCTCTAAACTATTCTTTATTGCTTTTCTAATTTTCTTTTGGTACAACTCGATTACAGAAACCCACGTACTGCTATGTATATATATACACGAACAGCCGACCTGACCACGTCCTAAACCTACTCTAACACGTAGACACACACACGGACCATGTACTAATCCTAACCGGAATACTACAGTACTACTACCTTAGACCCTTTTCTTTGTACTAGCTAGCTGGACTACTACGACCAATTCCAAGACGACTCGAACTGCAGCCACACATGGCAACTTGACACTAAACGAAACAACTCTAACTCTAATATGATTAAGGCAAGATTATTGCTAACAATGGATCGATCGGCGTGCCGTGAAAGTGCCAAGTGAGCGCTGGCCAAATCTGATCGATCTCGTCGCAGGGGCAAGTGGAGCTAAGCTAGCTTTTGAGTTGTAAGACGAGGGCTCAGCTCGTGCAGGGCTAGCTTTGAGGCGGGTACACAAACTCTCATCGTTACTGCACGTTCTGCCCCGTCATTGCCATCGAATCGTCGCTCATATTGCGAGAGAGATATTCGATCTTGTGAGCTGGATCAAAACGTATATATTGATTAGTGTTTGTTTCTGTACGAGATTACGGTTGCGTGAACAGAGGCGGCTGTCGTGTTTAGGGCGAGGACAATGCAATTGGAGCCGACGAATGTGCGCGCCTGGGTAGCGGTGATTTGATCTTGGAATAATGTTGGTTAGCTCTCGACCTCAGGGGTGGCCACCCGTCCTACGCTACTTGCTAGCTAGCTAGACTTTATTTTCCAGCTATGTGATATTTGTGTTTTTTGGGGTACTCTAGGAGTATGATGTGGTTCTGACTAGAGTGTGGCTATCAGGTACGACTCATGTTGCAACTCATTACTAACATGAATTATGAACCAAATCTAATTGTTTAGAGTATTTTTCTTGCAATTGAGGAAAACTCAGTTGGGATCCAACTAGAAACACATATGCATGAATCACAATGCAATTGGATGATGTAGGATTTGATTGAGCACTACCTAAACAGAGCAAAACCGTTCTGATTAGTGTTTATGGTCGCTGAAGGTGTGCACGCGATTTTCTCTTTTTTTGAAAAATAAATAATATACATTCTTGCATATGTAGTTAGTAGAGAATGTTCTAACACATCTTAGTACTGTCCAATTTTTTGTTTTTATTTTTCCGCGTATTTGTGTACCACGCTGCACATTACAACACATTGTTGCAACAGTGTGGATTAAATTTGTAACTACAACAGATCTAGAGCAAATCCGTCAAGTTTTCGTATAGGTCAAGATGGCCTCAAATTTTCTTGCGAAAACATCTCCAAATCTCCCGAGCAATCAGGGCTACAATCCCGTCCCTGTTCTAGTGCCATAGCTCGCATGTGTGGTGCTTCAGAGTTCACCCGCAGCAATTATAACAGCTAGCAGAGGAGGAGGCCTCTGTCACCTTTGTTGCTCGTCTCGTCTAGCTAGCCTCTTGCTTTGGCCGGCGGCCACCTTTACCAAAAAGCTTTCATAGATATATGCATCGCAAGCGAAGTGATCACCGCTGCACCGCAGGGGTAGATCACCCCTGGTCCTGCAGAATGAGGCAAAAAGGCGAAGGGATTTCATCAGCGAGACAGCGAGATTACGCTCGATCAGCGCTACATTATTGGCAATTTGGCACTGACGGCGCCTCGCCACCTCATTGAATTTCCTCACCGCGCGGCCGGAAGGTGTTATGGCCGGGTAGATGAGCTCAACCGATCGAGTATCAAGAAAATAAATGTTCACCGTCTCTGCAGGTAATCTTTCCTCGTTCTGTGATGGTTCTCCTTCCCAGATCAGCTGATCTTGCTGTCTCGGCACCTGTAGGGTGATCAACCGATCATGATCGAGTTGGGCAGATTTCTCTTCGTGGGACTACTCTCGCGTGCGTCGGTTTCGTCGCTTTGAGCCGGCCATTCGGAGGTGACGTGGAAAGCGGTCGTGATGAGGCTGCTTTCGATCGGGGAGAGAGAGTCCAGGCCCAACATCCAACATGCAATTCTCAGTGCCCGGTAGGATGGTCCGCTGGTGTGATTGGTGCCAAATCACTCTGAGAGAAATAGTATGGTGTCGACATGGCCGGCAGTCACGCCGGGCCCCGCCTGCATATTCGCCGCCGTGGCAGCTCACTTTCGGCGGCCGTGCCATGTGTGGCTGCCATCACCGGTGGACGGATGTGATCCTTGCTATACTTCCCTAGTAAAATTGACAACGAAATGTCACAAACACAGGATTGCTGGCGCCACATTTGAAGCCACGGGATTGCTGGCCGCCATGATTGGAGCCCATGACCTTGAAGCGACGGTGACGTGGAGCCACAGCTAGGGGCGGTGGAGAGGGCCCCGGCTCACAGTCACAGTACAGTACCTCTGATGGAACAGGCAGCGATGTGATGTGCACGCACTTCCACTTCCACCTGTGAATGACGTGTGATGCGATGCCGGCGGTGTCCAGATCATCCTGCGACCACCTGCAATTTATTGACTGATCCCCGTTTCAGCGGTTGGTGCCTCCAAACGACAAGCCGGAATTTGTGCAATGTTGCTTGAATGATAGTAGTAGGTTTCGTGTGATAACCAACGTCTTGCTGTTGGTTTTTGTAGTATTTTGCTTTCGTCTGTGATTTGACTGAGATTTTTAATGTCTAAACGGATGATGTCAGTCAATATAGTGATAATACCACCACCTACTTGCGGTAAACGTAACATAGCGCGATACCAAATGATATTCTTTTCACCAAGCAAAGTACTAGTATCATGATTTATTTCACAAACCACAACAGGCTGGGGCATTGCCTTAGCGTCTAGCACGCTATTGGGGCTCTTCTCTTCTTCGCACTCCCTTATTTCCTCGCCAAACGCTCATTATACACCCACCCAATAGATGTTTGCAAGGTATGGGACCTGTCATCCAAATGGTGCGCAGTGGGAACATACTGTTAGAGTTGGCACATTTTCAAAATTTCTAGCACTCGAGGATCGTATGGATTCCAAGTACACCACAAATTTAATATGATTATATCGTTGTTTAATGCGAGGTGAAATCACACATATATCTTGTACAAATTGTCAATGGCAGACCTTTCAATCTTTGTTAAGTATATTGGAAGTAAAAGTGGACATTCTTCAAACCAATTTCATCCGTAAAGTTAACATCAATAAGTTAGTACTCCCTATGTCCCGAATTAGATATCACATATTTATCTAGATTGGCATGTATACATATAATAAAACATATCTAGATACGTGCATATCTACACAAATATGTGGAACTAATTTGGGAGGGAGGGAGTAGTGTATAGCTTCATTGACGATTAACAAACAACCGGTCAAGAAATTGCTCGACAATGGCCCCTATTCCTATCTCAGGAACTCATGTCGTAGTAACTTCCTAGCAATTAATTAGAATTTTCGGCTCAGTAAAGCAACACATATTACCCGCACACACTCTAACCACTTGACCTAGAAAATATAGTTGTACTAGAAAACTCTTGAGATATTTAATAGACAATGAAACACTAGAATATTTAGCATCACATGTGGAAATCCTATCAAACATATTCAAGATGGAGGCACCGAAAATATAGTTTTGACATAGATTTCCTAATAATGCAGATGCTTTAATAATACTTGTAAAGAAAAAAATTACAAATTTCTTTTTTTTTGAACAAAGGGATAATGTATGGTTATGGATGGATGATAAAAGGGCCAAATTCTCGAACAAACTAAACGTATTGCATACTTGGGGAACAAAATTTACTTAGTTTACTAAGAAGAAGAAAAATGATATGCTTACGAACCAAACAAAACTATGTGAGTATATCCCAATGTAATATGTGCCAAGCATATGAATCATATGACCACAGCTAAAAACTCAAGGATAATCAGTTAATCCAAAAATAATATGTTGAAGTTTTTTCTTTGAATTATTCTTTTCATTATGATGCCTTAAAAATAATATAATACTACTATCATTATGATTAATAGCGAGTAAATTCACGGAGTATGTGTAAAAGGGTGCAGTAAATGCAGTTTTGGGTTACCGAGCGGCACGTTCGGTGAGCTACCTATAAAGAAAAAAATGCAGTTTTGGGTTTCAGTTCATGATTAATTAGCAATAGATAACTTTAAGCTATCATAAAATAAAAATGTTGCCTACTTTCATATTAAAAATGTGCCATTTCTGCTCTCAAGTTGTAAGTATTTTATAATCTATAATATTTTAAATTCCCAACTTATCAAATGTACCATTTAATTCCATACATTTTGGATAGCTTTGACTGTTCATTACATTTTTTTATTAAGCGTAGAATGTTGAGAATTAGCTTTCGGTTCTTGTATGTATACTTTTGAAACTATGTTTTGATTTTAGATCATTTGTTGAAGATAAAATTTATTCAAGTTAAAAATATATTGAAAGAAAATATAGTATTGTAGTCTAGACTAACTTTATTTGATATCTCTACCTGGCGTAGAATGGAGATAAAATATTTGAGTTGGTACATTTTAGAAATTTAGAGCATGATCAGTGTTGTCATGGGATAAAAACTATGTTGCAATTTTAACTATGTACCATGGGCTTGTGCACTGCTATGGAGCACCTTGATACAATTCTACGTTATATTTGTTGAATGATACAACTTTTTGGGGGAAAAAAATGGTTGGCGAATACGGTTTTGCTTTGCCTTGCCTTGCTAGGACATACATTTATCTTCTTGAACTCCGGTGAATTCGTGATCCAATGTGTTCCTATAGACTACAATGGCTAATGTTGTCGCCGCTCCCACTCTCATTGTCTCTTGTGCTCCACTACATAACTCTAACCACTGCACAAGGTCTCGTTGGTTTTCTGCCCTTGCAGCTCCCTCTTCACCGTTGATTCTGCCTCATAATACTCACTACCCTATTAACCTAATCTTGGATAAGGTCGATTGTGTTTACAGAAATAAATATTGGACGTACTTAGAGAGCAATCGTAAACATATCGTTGTTAAGACTTAAGAGTTCTCATTGCAGTTAAACAAACTACATTTTTCGCAAAACAAATAGTTATAAGAGAGCAAGATAACAAACTACATTTTCCGGCCGGTCACCCATCCTCAGACTGCTCCCCGACGCTTCTCGGTTGGTCACCCATCCTCAGACTGCTCCTAGTGCAGTACGCTTAACTTCTTCATTCCTCCCGGATGAGCTTTTGGCGGAGGAGTTTTACTTTGTTGATAATAGTACCGTATCAATCCTATTATCCCTTGAGCCATTATGTCACATGCCTTTAGTTTTGAATTACAAGCAATTATTTGACTAAACAACAATGAATAAGTAATAATAAATCTTGAATTCAAATAAAATTAAATGAATTTTTATTTTTATTTTTTTTCATCAAAATCTAAACCCTGCAAAACTCCTATTTCCTTTTTGATTTTGAGCAATCTAAAAAATTGGTAAACGACCACCCAAGTCGCCACCCACGGGGACGCCCACGGGCGTCGCTTCCGTTCTAAGGGCATGGTATTGGTCCCAAATGTGCCCTCCTCTCCTCCGGTGCCAGGGAAACCCTACGCCCCGTCCACCGGACAAGGAAATGATCGATGGCGTCACATCATCGTTCTCTTATTGAAGTCATTATCTAGGCTACCTAGGGAGAGGCCGATGTGACATTTGGAGTCTGGGGCAATGTGATGCGCTACCGGTGTTGGCTGCTGGTCATGGCATGGGTCTCCGTGGCGTAATGTATGATCTGGTGGATACAACCTGGTCGGCGTCTTCCCCAAGTCCAAAGGATGATCATATCTACTCGTTAACTCCTCTAGGCTGAAGAGGGGCCGTACGGTGTCCGGGTTGCCTTGGAGTCTTAGTTGTGCTACGTTGGTGTCTTGGTCTGCGACGTGATCTAGAAGCTCCATGCTCCATCTCTTCACCACTCTTAGTAGGATGTTGGGCAAGGCTAGCCGTTTTCATCAGGACGTTTGTAGAGGGTGTGTTGTAAGACGCTTGATGATGCATCGAGTTGGATGCGTGGAGCTGTAGACTTTATGGTATTGTATTACCCGTCGGATTTTTTTTATATGAAATATAAGACTTCGTATTCTAGAAAAACTTTGTTCTATGAAATATAAGACATCATATTCTAGAAAAAACATATGAGAAGATATGGTGGAAAAAATGGGTACACACATTACTAGAGATGTGTATGTAGATGTACTTTGAGTTTTAAGAATGTGGCTTTTGAATTTCTTTAACAAAATGTATAATATTTTGTACATCATGTGAGAGCATCTCTAGTCGAAACATTAAAAATCGTTTAAGGGGTGGCTAAGTGCAGCTAGCCGATCCATTAAATTCATTAGAGGAGTAAAATCATAAGTGTCATACCTAAAAGGGAGGCAAACTATCTTACTTTTACTCATTTGCGGTGCCCGATCCTTAAAGAAGCGTCCACCTTTTCTCCCGTTCGTTGCTATCGGAACCCACGATGCCGGTCATCAGCCGCTGTGGTTATCGGGAAAATGGAACCCCCATCACCCTCACAACTGTGGTGATTCTCGTGGCACTGGAATCTTGCCGACGGCGAGGAATTTCGTAAAAAGAATCGACCGCCCCTAGTCCCTGATGCGGGGCTGCCCATACATATGTACCCACCGCAGAGCCTGGCTAGAAGGCCGTGCCCACCTGTGGGTATAGGTCCAACGACTGACACCCTTGTGTTCGCCCCGACGAGTCGAGCTTGTCCACGTGCCTAGGCGCATCGATTCGTTAGCGGCCAGTCGATGATAATAGGGCTTGCATTGTATATAACATCTTGATGACACTTCCACAAATTTTGAACGTGGTAAACTGCTATAAAAGTGGTAATCAAGTTGGCTGTCTAGTGGCTTCTACGTGACACGGAGAGCTAGTATCAGCGGTGCCACCATTCGGATAAAGCAAGTTAATTACACATTCAACGCTTTTCTCCCTTGATATTTACTATAAGTAGTATATTTTCGTCCATTTTAAACATACTATTCTTGTGTAAAAAATTAAATTTTCATAAATTGTACTGTTGTTAGCTAGAGAGAGCATTTTCTTTGTTATTGTTGAGCTTTTTGTGTTGTTGTTGTTGAGCAAAGCTGGAGACAGAGTATTTTTAGTGACCGTTTTCTATTTGATGGTGTAAAGTAAGTTCATGCACGTCCATGTTGATGTAGGCCTTGCAGCTTGCGCACACATAATTACAACAGCCCACAAAGAACTAGAACTGAAACAATGGCCCAGTCAATAGGTCTGGCCCGAATACCCAGTGGGCCAGCTTGCCTGTCTAGCCCTTGGACCGTTTGACGCGCGAGGCGCCGCCCTGCCGCCGCCACCGCCGCCAACGCCGCCGCCAGAATTTGCGAAACCAGCGGCGCCAAACCCGAGATGGAGCGCTCGGTGCGGGAGCTGTGGGCGGAGTCGCGCGAGCTTCTGGGCCTCCACGCCGAGGACGTGCCGCGCGCCGACCTGCCCCCGACGCCGCTCGCCTTCCTCCGCGACCACGTCTCGCCGGGCCGCCCCCTCATCATCTCCGCCGCCGCCACCCGCCACTGGCCGGCCGCCTCCCTCTGGCCCACCGAATCCTACCTCCCCGACGCGCTTCACTCCACCGACGTCTCCGTCCACCTCACCCCCAGCGGCCGCGCCGACGCCCTCGCACCGCACCCGCGCCGCCCCGGCGCCAGGTGCTTCGCGTCCGCGCACGTCCGCCGGGTCGACTTCCCCTCGGCCGTGCGGCTCATCAGGGGCTCCGACCCGGCCGCCGGCCTGGTGGCGTACGCGCAGCAGCAGGACGACTGCCTGCGCGGGGAGTACGCGGCGGTGGCCGGCGACGTGGACGCGCACGTGCCCTGGGCCAGCGAGGCGCTCGGCTGCCTCCCCGAGGCCGTCAACCTCTGGATCGGCAACTCCTGCTCCGTCACCTCCTTCCACAAGGACCACTACGACAACATCTACGTCGTCCTCTCCGGCGAGAAGCATTTCCTCCTTCTGCCCCCCACCGAGCACCACCGCCTCTACATCCGCGATTACCCCGCCGCCCGCTACGTCGCCGAGCAGGAAACAGAGGAGGTGCCCAGGCTTAAGCTGGAGATCGAAGAACCCGAGAGGATCGTGCCGTGGAGCAGCGTGGACCCATACCCGGCCTCGCCGGAGGAGATGGCGGCGCAGGCCTCGTCCTTCCCGCTCTACTTCAAGGGGCCAAGGCCGATACGCTGCACCGTCCGGGCCGGCGAGATGCTCTACCTGCCGAGCATGTGGTTTCACCATGTCAGCCAGAGCCCCGGGCCTAACGGGCTCACCATTGCCGTGAACTACTGGTATGATATGCAGTTTGACATCAAGTATGCCTACTTTAACTTCATGAGATCACTGGAGATCAAACATTCTCCGTCGGACACCAGTGATGATGCTATCGAAGGTGAGCTCCAGGAGAAGAACGATTGAGCTGACAGTCTGATGGTATTTGCATTTTGGACAATGCCACACGGGCAGTATTTTCAGAATATGTGGCTTGGGTTTATGTGGTATTATGTGAAAGTTCTTCAAGGTTTCAGTTAGTTATACAGAGCTTGGATCTGGGTTACTGTCGGCGTTTGTTGTACCTACGTATACAGGTGCCAATTGCCCATCAAGCTTGATTTACTAGCAATAGGACATTGTGAAAGGCTGTTAAACTTTTTTCAGAAAGCAGCATGAGTTGTTCTTTGTCGGATGGCTTACATTCTGCAGGTCTACTCTCTACACACGAAGTCTTGTGCAAATTACGCACATAAGGTTTCCGTACCAGATCAAGCATAAGATGGATGACAGAGAGTATCAGTTGATGAGCTGTTCTGAGTCTGAAAGTGTTATTAGTTCTGGTGCTGGTAAGGTAAACTACCTGGCTGCTGCCAGTTCTACACCGCGCATACATATTTTTCTTCAGTTCAATTGTTTGTAACAAAATTCTGTTAACTCTCTTCATACTCAAGTGAGTTGTTGAATTGAAAGGTACTTCCGTGAATTCAGATGTACCTGCTTGCTTAAATTTGTGACTGTTCTGAAGTTCATTTGAAATATATTCTGTCTATTTTTTGGTTGTCATAACATAATACTACGGTTTTGGGTAGCTGAAAAAACACGGGAATTCTACAGCTGGTAGTTTGATATTCCTCATGTAGGTATTCATAAGTATAGACTGGCAACATTTCTCTTTATATTATAACCTGCTTGTGATGATTTTGTGAATTCAACTCACATCGTAGCTTCTTCAGCTTCATCACTTATTAAGTATGAATAAATAGCAGTCGTGTAGTTATTTCAGTAAACAACAAGATTAGTAATGCAAAATTTAAAATTGTAGACATGCCACTTTTCAGAAGTTGTTGCAGACAGTTCCTCAAGCTGCTTTGGCCAGCTCCCGGTCCACAGCCACCTTCAGGAAGCTGCCTTCCTCGACCACCATCTGCACTGGCAGGAAACCGAGCCCATTGGCCACAGCAAGCATCACCTCTTTCATCTCAGCACGGAACTCCTCCAGGTCCACCGTGCCATTGCCGTCCCGGTCAAACTTTGCAAAGAGCCCACGGTAAAGCTCCACAAGCTCATCATGGCTCATGGCGGACTCATCAACACCAAAGTGCTTCTCAAGAACTCTGAGGCTCATGAGCTCCTGTGCCATCTCGGAGTAAGAGAGCAGGCCATCATGGTTGGTGTCGAGGGCCGCAAACCGGCCATCCACGGATGAGTTGAAGGCGCCTTCGTCCTCGACAAAGCTTTCGATGGTCTTGCCATCAAGGATTTCTACACTCATGTTGTTAATTCTGAGGGTGTGGATGCAGCAGGGTTCTTTTTTGGTTGGTTCTGAAGAAGTCCGAAGCTGGCGCGTGCTGCTTATATAGGCTAATTCGCAGGTTTTTTTTTTCTTCATGTGTGCGCTAATGCTATGGATTTTTCAGTCAATGTTGCCAACTCCTAACTGCCATTGGCCGGTCAGAAGCAGCCTGCGGTTTTTGGGCATTTCAGTGCTATATTGCCAACTGCTATAACTAGCGTCGGTTGAGAGAACCACCTGTGGTATTTTATAGCCTGTGGTATGCTACGGACATGGATTGCTTTTGAAGCGGCAAGTTGTTCTAATATTTAATTTTTTTTAATCTGTCATTTGCCGTGTAGTTTTCCATTGGCAAAATCTGAAGAAAAGTCTCTGGTCCGTCCGGTTTTGCCATGGTCGTTTCACGTTTTGGTTCTAGAGCAAATTCTATTCCCTCCGTTCCAAAATAAGTTTTACGGAGTAAAAAAAGTAAAAAAAAAGTGGCGCAGATTTGTAGATTCACGTATATATCTTGACGTGCTTCTGTGGTAAATACACACTCTCTCCGTTCTAAAATAGTCTACATCCTATCTTCAAAATTTATTTTGAAATAATCTGCATTCTAGCTTACAGAAAAACACTTCAAAAAACAATAACACTAAAATCGAAATGGTTTTACTCTTATTGGACGTTGTTATTATCAACATAGTTTGGATTGGTTGTTTACATATCTAAGTAGTACTAATAAATGAAACACTAATTTGCTTTATTTTCTAGAATGTAGACTAAATCAAAATCAGGACGGAGGAAGTACGAATCTAAATCATATAATAAAATTATTTCTTGCCATTTAATAAATCGAAGGAAAATTGTTCAAGTCATAAGTTATTGACTAGGAAACATACCCGTGCGTTGCACCGGGAGAGAAAAACAACTTTTAGACGAAAAATGCCACAAGGTGATCAACCTAAATGCCCCAAGGTAATCAACCTAAGTAAATCTAGCCTCAATTTGTCCTTTTGTTTTTTGTCGTAATCTTTAATTTTTTATCTTCTTATTGATTTACTCTTTTATACTTTATTTTTAGAAGTTCTATTTTCTACTGTTTTAGACTTTCTATTTAATTTTAATGTTTTCATATTTGAGACAACCATATATGCAATATAAAATTGAGATGTATCATAGATAACAACCATCCAAGGCTTTTTGAAAAGAAAAAGATTGATGACATTGTTATCAATGCACAGGTTAAATCAATTAAGTTTGTGATGTATATAATTCCCCATTGCGGAAGAACCGATCAATGCTTAATGTCTATGTATAGTGAAGAGTTCCAACAATAATGCTAATTTGAAAACCTGGAACCAACTTGTTTTGCGGGAAAATAACCTGAAACCAAGTTGTTTTGTGGAAGTTCTGAATAGATGCAACAACACATTAGCTACTTGTCTTTGCTCATTTACACATAAATGCAACATAGCACTTATAATCTCTCTCAAAATAAAAGCAATGTACATACTAAGAAAAGCAACCAACGAAAGTTTTGGAGTTACCAAAGAGTACACAATTGAAGTTCAGAGATGTGCATGTATGATCTGCTATGCAATAATGACATCAAATCTGACGCCACGGGCCATAGCTTAGACACACGCCGCACATCAGGCATTGCATTGTCTTGGAGGTAGTCTAATATCCTGCTAAGCTTGTTTATTCATCCACCCACATCTGGCCAGACCATCGACAACCATGACCAAATTAAGATCTGGCACGAGCTCCAAATAGCTTCGCTGTAGCATATAGCATTGTATAACTGAAATTAACAGCATAAATTCGTTTGCAGATTAGTAGTACGTAATTTAAAATCTATATCAGCCAACACAGAATGCACATCTTGATCAGTTGAGACGCACACATCAAATCGATAAGCAAAATCACGGCGACAGTTCAATTGCAGCTAAAATTAAAAGACATGGGTGGGATTAGACAGGAAGTACCAGATGTATAGGCAGCGGTGAAGAAGAAGACAGCGATGTTATCGGACGGAAGTGATTCAGAGGCAGGGCAAAGCACCAAGGACGGTGTACTTGTTCCTCGACACAACGCCCGGCGCTCGCGAGGATGCAGTTCTGGACCAAGTGCGCCCGCATGGGTCTTTCCACTTTCTCTCTTTGTGCGTGAGCCTAAGCACCCCACCTCGCCGCCATTCTGGAAAGTATCCGGCACCACCCATCTTACGCCGAAATCTGGCGCCGCCCGACGGCACCGCATCTCACCGGCAACCTGTCCCTCGGCACTGCATCTGACCGCCGTCCCCGTGCCTGGCCCAAGCTCTCGGCTTCTTCCCGGCTGCTGGTGCTCCAATCCGGATGAGGCCGCCGCCCGCCTCGATCTCCATCGGCTGCTAGCGCTCCAAGCCGGATGAGGCAGGGGAGGGGGATTCGTGGGTCTATTTCAACGGGCTGTGATTTGTTTGCCAGGAGGGGTGGTTTGTTCGGGAGAGAGAAGAAGAGAAAAGAACGGTTAGATGGCATTGGTGGGTAATATGTAAATTGGTGGGAGGGCAAAACGGTCCAATGAAAAGTTGGACGAAAATTTTAGCAGAAACCTTAGCTCCTTTATTATTAGGTATAGACTAGGACACATGCCCGTGCGTTGCAACGGAAGAAAAAATATTTCATGGATCACATGTAATAATGGCATCTCCCGCGGCTCGACACAAAACGGTCGTTTGCGTCCGTCCAGTCGAAAAATGGGTCTGCACTCCAGCCCAATGGTCCAATGCAAATTGACTGGGCTATTGGGGGACACAAACATGTCCGAACTTTGCTTCGCGAGCGTCCGCGCATGTCCTCCCCTGCGTCTTACATGGCCCACCCGTCAGTGGTACAGAAGCCAATTCCACTCCGGCCACTCCCAAAAATCATATTCGGTCGGAGGCCCTCGCCACCGTCACCGCCTTGGAAGCCGAGGAATCCACCGCAGTCACCGCCAGCGTCGTCAACGAGATGGCCCCCATGGCGGGCCCAAAGCCCTTGCGTTGAGCGAGGCCTTGAAGGCGATGTTGGCTGACTCTCAAGACGCCATGGCCAAATGGGACGAGAAGATCATGCTTGCCGACTTGAGCAACATGGATGACGCCAACGCTCAAGGTCTGAGAAGAAACGAGTCGAGATCCGCCAACGGGGACGCATGATCACCCGTGAATATGAATACATCGTGAGCACTATAGCCTCCTTCTACCCTTGCTACTCATGGCCCTCTTATGCCCTTTTAACGACGAAAACGAATGCGCACGGTCACTTTTGGTGACTAAAATATGTTGGACCGCTGGCATAGTTGCGACGTGTTGCCGAAATTAGCGGCTTCGCCCCACGCACCACCACTTTGCCTCCTCTTGACTCCAACAACTCTGATGTCGAGGTATTGGTTGATAAATTTCCATCAAATTCAACTGTCATCAACATAGGGTTGGACGAGGGTGTGATGGATGAAAAAAATGAGGAAAAAACTTTCCCTCCCACCGGCATGTACTCGACATCCTGGTGCTCCATAGTGGACGAACAACCTTCTCCTTTCACCAAATTTATCACATCAAAATTCCCATCAATAGCAAGGAGCATACCAGTACTTTTTCATGCACATGTGGCTGATACCCATGCTCTTGACTCCAACAACTCTGATGTCAAGGTATTGGTTGATAAATTTCCATCAAATTCAACTGTCATCGACATAGGGTTGGACGAGGGTGTGATGGATGAAAAAAATGAGGAAAAAACTTTCCCTCCCACCGGCATGTACTTGACATCCTGGTGCTCCATAGTGGACGAACAACCTTCTCCTTTCACCAAATTTATCACATCAAAATTCCCATCAATAGCAAGGAGCATACCAGTACTTTTTCATGCACATGTGGCTGATACCCATGGCCAGCTACATGAGAAAAGAAATGGACACACGTTAAAAGAAAATCAAGTGACCAGAACATGAGGGAACCCTGTTCCTCTCTTCGTCGCGGTGTTCCTCTCTTCGTCGCGGTGTTCCTCTCTTCGTCGCGGTCGGCTGCGCTCTGGCCTTCTTGCGGAGGATCTGGGGGAGGTGCGTCCTGGCTCCGGCAGTCCTCGCCGGTTGATGTGGGCGTGAGCGAGCCCGGATCTGGCGGAGGTTCACCGGTGAAGACTTTGAAGACGGCGGCTTCTCCTTCGACGCGTAGGGCTCTTGAAGCCCCTTTCTGGAAGGACTTCCGGCTGCTTGCCGATGCAAAGCTCCCCGGAGCGAAGATGGCGGCGGCGTGTCTTCCATGCGAGTCGACGGCGGCGGCGGCCGGCTCTCCCAAGGACTATGTTGTTTTTTTCTTTCTCAGGGTGTTTATAACCGGTGATTTCTCTTAATAAATCTGGGATTTTGGATTAAAAAAAAAAACATGAGGGAACCGCACAATTCATGAACAGTTTTTCGATCAGCTATGCATGAGTCAATTGGAGGTGGAACACATCACACGTCGGACCAAAATAATTTGGTATTTATTCATCCATACATCACGATGAAAAAAAGAAAAGAACATATCTCCCTGAACCCAAGCTAGCACTGAGAAATCTGATGGTTAGATCTGAAGACAAATCAACATACAGGCCACATGTAATTATGAATCGTAGGAATCATGGGGATAAGTAATTCTCCTGCAGCCTGAGCCTTCCGCCATCGGCCTTGCATGAATCACCACACCAACCCTCCTTGATTTCCTCTGCTATGTTCACATCGTCATTGTCCGGCTGTCGTCTTCAGTCTTCACACGAATTGCTTCACGAAATCATGAAACCTGTAGGGTATCTCAAACTCCAGGGGAAACGAAGCTGGATTATGAACTCCGGCTCCTCCGCTTGCTCGGCCTGCTCCGCCACCCAGGCTTGCTGTTGTCGTGATAGCTGCCCAAGTTGGGCACGGCGACGTTGATGGGCCGGCGCCGGCTCTGCACCCGTAGGCGCGCAGAGGAGCTGGTCGCCGTAGCGCCTGGTGTTCCAATTCGACCGGGAATCCGCCTCCCCTGCCGCCGGAGCTGGTCGCCGTAGCGCCTGCTGTGTGGGGCCGCCTCCAGGAATCCGCCTCCCTTCCGCTGGAGCTTGTCCCGGAACGCCTTCTACGGTGGGCGCACCTTCGGGAGAGTGGTGCTTGCGGGTGGACTGGAGCAATTGGAAGGGGAGGCGAGGGTGACGTCCGTCCGTGGAGGAGGTAGAGGGAATCGATGGGTTCGGTGGTGTAGCAGTGGGGAGCGATTCCTTTCAGTGTGGGAAGAAGAAGCAAATTGAACCGGTACGGTGGCAACAGTGTGGTATATGCGGTTTGGTGGGAGGGTAAAACGGTCCCAAAAAAAGCGTTGACGAAACTTTTTGGCAGAAACCTTAGCTCTTTTATTATTAGGTATATAGATAGAGCATTCAAGTATGAAACTAAGTTCTTGTCCTCGGTGTGTGGCCCCCATATTTTTAAAAGAAATCGATTGTGGAATAAATTCAGCCACGAGATAAATGTTAGTTGGGTGTAACAATATTTGCCCAAATTCAATTTTTAATGAAATATTTGATCGTGGGATATAATGGGATAGAAAGAAAAACTAGTGAGTCTTGACATCGCTCAAATGAAAATATATGCTAAATTAAATAAGACGCGCATGAATAATTCACCTTGGTAAGCATAAAACAGGTCCACTGAATTACATGCGCCATGTTTTGATAGCTCAAGGCGTAAAATAAATGGCTTATATTATTATCCCAGTTAAGATGAAAATATAATAAATGACATAATGGCTCCACAAATGCAGCGCACAACAAACTTCCAAATTTTAAGAGCATGAAGAAAAGCTGAATAGCGGCTCATGCAAATAAATTTGGAGGATTACAACTCGATGTTGGCATGTCTTGCATGTGAAGTATCCAATGCTGCATATTTAAAGGGTGTGCCTACGTCTCAGTTGACTGAGATTTTCTTAAGTCACAGTCAACTCAGAAAAGTGCAACTACAGTTTAAAGAAAAGTGCAACTCGGTTCAGTTGCACATTTCTGTCAGAAAAGTGCAATTGCACTTTTTTAACAGAAAAGTGCAACTCAATGCTATTTTTTGTAAGTGACTTAGACTTAAGAAAATCTCTGAGACATAGCAAAACCGATATTTAAAAGCTTGTTCACGTTTATGTCTAATGGAGGAGCCCATATGTAGTTCATTAAAACAAGATACAATTTTCTAATTTGGCGTTGCATGCCAGTTGTTCAAAGCCTCAAAAATCTAATCAGCCCCAATTTCTAGTGCTGAAGTTTTCCTTTCGGGGGCTTCTAGTTCTTCAACAGTTTTGGAGTTAATCTCATATAGACTATCACGAAGTTTCTTGACTTCAGACTGCTTAGCTGAATACTTCAAGTTCAATCGTGCAAGATCCTTTTCACCTGCGGGTAATGCCATATTAGCTTCATTAAGTTTGACTTACATCATTTCCACCGGCTTGTGACGCTCAAGTTGTTTCTCTATCACAGATGATGCCACATCTGACTTTTCTTTTAAATCATCGTCAAGGGTTGTAACCTTCCTCTCTGCGCTAGTCATGGCTTCAGACTATCTTGATGATGCACCGGCAATTCCTCCTCTAGCTTCCTGCATTTCAGTGGAGATAAAAAGGAGTATTTTCAACTTCTCTCGTGCAGAGGCGACTCAAGACAAACATGGGAAATTTGAAACCAGCCCCTGCAAGATCTCCTGGCGTTCAGGTTCAATAATAGTGGAGGCATTCGACGCAACGATGGTCTTCTTTAGTGCTAACTCGGTGGCATCCGAAAGGTTGCGTGAGGGAAGAAACGTCCATAAGAGGCACTATGGTTGTTGACATTTCCTTGGCACATATTCATGTAAAAAATGAATGAGCACTATGACAAATAAAATGCAAGAATGTTTATAGAACTACCATGAGGAGATGAAGATAAATGACTAGAAATATCAGTCATTGGGGGCTGATACATTGCAAACGTATCTATAATTTTTCATGCTTCATGTTTGTTTTGCACCAATTGTTATATGTTGTGTTTACACTTCGTGGTATTTTTATGTATTTTTTTTGGAACTAACCTATTAACAAGATGCCACAGTGCCAGTTCCTGTTTTCTGCTGTTTTTTGTATTTCAGAAAAATTGTTATGAAAATATTCTCGGAATTGAACGAAACAAAAGCCGAAGTTCCTTTTTTCTGTCATGAAGACGGAGTCCAAAGGGGAGACGGAGAAGAACCGGGAGGCGGCCACACCACCCCTTGATGCGGCCCCCCTAGCCGTGCCTAGGCATGGTGTGGTCCCCCCGGGAGCCCACCTACATCGCCCTTTCACCTATATATTGCTCCCAACGCGAAAACCCTAAAAGAATCAGCCTCCATCCACGAAAAGTTCCGTAGCTCCGCCGCCATCGAAGACAAGTTTCGGGGGACAGAAATCTTTTCCGGCACCCTGTCGGGACAGGGAGTTGCCCCCGAAGCCATCTCCATCAACTCCACTGTCATCTTCATCGCTGTTGCTGACTCCCATGATGAGGAGGAAGTAGTTCTCCCCCGAGGCTGAGGGCTTTACCGGTAGCTATGTGGTTTATCTCTCTCTCCGATGGTGTGATCTTTATGTGATCATGAGCTTTATAATCTAGTTGAATAAGTAGGTGTTACTCTTCATCTATTATGCTACTCAAGTGGTTTTATTAATGTGATCTCCGGAGACACCTTGTCCCACGGTGTGAAGGTGATAGTGTGCGCACAGTGTGTGGCTCTTAGGCTATAGATTATAGAAATACTTATCATGAGTTATAATTTGTGTTGGATGTCTTTATAAAATTGTGGTGTTTGTTAGTACTATCCAAAAGACAGAGTGGGGTGTCCCTAGGTTTGAAATGCGAACTTTAAGGTGTGCTTGTGCAGCCCTACGCGGTGAATTGGTGTTAAGCCCTTGGCATCACAGTATCCAAAATTAAAACCCACATAGTTCGAAATCACAACAATGTTTGAAACAAAAAAGCATAGTCCCGACGAGGTAGCATACGATGCACGAAATTTTGGTTAATCATGATGAATCAAATCGAAGGACGACCATTGCCGCCATCAGCACCAAACGACGCAGCAGTAGCCTCTTTTTTTTGCATTCTTTGCTTCCAAGATCTCGGTCCTCGTGATCTCCCACCATTATTTGGTGAGAACATCCATAGTAGTTGGATCCATTATCATCACTAGGTTCTCCTATTTTTCCTCCTCAAGGCCGCTCCTTTTATCTTCAAATTCGGCCTTCCTCTTCTCGTCTTCTCTTATTACTTTCACTTTCTAATCTTGTCAAGTTGTTTCTTCACGGCCAACTCCTTCCGAGTTTTCAATTGCTCTTGTGCATTTTTTCTTCACGTTCATCATCTCCTCAATCTTGGAGGTCAACTTCTCTTGCTTGGCGCCTCTCCTCTTCACTTGTATTCTTCCAACGGGCCTTCCATTGTTTCTCCCTCCTCCAGGTGCATCATCACTATTATCGTCCAAAGTGATTGGATCCCCATTGGGTGAAGGAGGAGCCTCTTGATCCCTCAACTTCCACTTTTCACTATTCTTCACTTGTTCCAAGCAGGCAGCACAACGAGAGCAATATTTCTTGATTGTATCGTACCGGCTGACAAGGTATTAACTTGTCAATGCCTATGGATTGTAGGCTAGGGTTTAGTTGGAAGTAGAGGGCAAGTAGATCTCGAAGGTTTCAGCCGAAAAGTACTCGACGATTATGAAAACTAGGTTTTGTAAACAATGATTCGATGATCTTCTGCAGTCCTCGACTCCACCTTACATAGGAGGCGGAGCCGAGGGATTCGTGCTGTACAAGTTACAAAGTCCGGGAAGGTTTCTAACTCATCCCGCAAGATTACAAATAAGACTTTCTATTACAACTCTAACTTTCCTTAATATTATCTTGGGCTTCCGAATCTTCTTATTCTTCGGGTAGTGGGCCTTCAGTAAACCCCGGGTACTATCTTCGTGCAGGCCCATTTGGGATGCCTATGTCGAGTAGCCCCGAGATTTTGCTTGAATCGTAGGGTCAAGGAAAATCTCCACCGTTTATTTTTATTCGACAGCCTTCGACTTTTCTATATTTCTTCTCATAAACATCTATATTGTACAGGGATAATGGTAGTTGGGGCTAGTTCATCTGACGGATCAGGTACTAGTTAACTGCTCTAGTGGCAATCCGCAAAAACCTACTTCAAGATCACGTCCCTGGACATGACCTCGGGATACCGGTGTAAACTTCGACAGGTGCCGCTTAAGGTCTTACCATTCGTCGAGTCCCAGTAAAATTTATCGGGTACCTAACGCGTCCGTTAGGATTTTTCTTCGTATCCGTTGATACGGATAAAAGTAGCAGAGCGCAGTCTTCGGTGATGCCACGCCCAGCGAACGGATCTGGGGTCTTACCTTCGCAAATTTGCGGCATTCGGAAATTGATCGCAACTTTGGCGTTCCGAGAATATATTGTCGAGTGCTTTTTCGACTGTTGGAATGGCACATTTTATTGAGTCAAAGATGACTTATATTGCTCTCCGATGGGAGTATATGTAGAGTTAATTATAACTCGAAATATACTTCTTTTGCTCTTCTATCTTTCTTTTTCTCTTTCTTTCTTTCTTTTTTATAATTTCATCGGGCACGCGAGCAGCGTTCCCGATGGGAGTAGCCCCCGAGGCTACAGCCAAGGACTTGTACTTGGGTGTAGGCTCCACGCCTATGCCGATATATTTTCTTTTATCTCCCGAAGTTTTATGATTTCTCGGGTGCGCGAACAGCGCTCCCGATGGGAGTAGCCCCCGAGGCTATGAACAAATATTTATATTTGGTCATAGGCTCACGCCATTTCCATCTTGTCCTTCTGGATCTTTTCCTTTTTTCCAAAGTAGCCCCCGAGCATTTGATCAAAAACTTGTATTTGATCAAAGGCTCAACATTATTTTTTCGTGTCGCCTTTTATGTAGCTGTTGAGTCGAATTTTTTCTTCTGCCAAGATGACGTTGTTGCTGACGATAGCCACGATTGCTTGTCAAAAATTTGCGACAAGTCTTTTCTCGCTGCCATGCGGGCCCAATTAATCCACTATCTTGACACGTCGTGCAAGTAGGGGACACACGTCCTCCGCTTTTTCTGGCGCACGCACCGTAATTTCCCCAACGTTGAATTACTTTTTTACCCTTGTTGCCACATGGCTATTGACAAGGTATCAACTTGTCAATGCCTATGGATTGTAGGCTAGGGTTTAGTTAGAAGTAGAGGGCAAGTAGATCTCGAAGGTTTCAGCCGAAAAGTACTCGACGATTATGAAAACTAGGGTTTGTAAAAATGATTCGATCCCCTCTTCGTCCCTCGACTCCTCTTTTATATAGGAGGCGGAGCCGAGGGTTTCGTTTTGT
>NC_061512.1:225788866-225884507 GCF_022539505.1 Lolium rigidum | reverse complement strand
GCCCATTTGGGATGCCTATGTCACCGGCCTTGAAGAGATCGCATCATGCAACTTGCTCCATCAGTTGTCTTCGGCCTCAACCGGTGAAACTTGTCCTAAATTCGCTGCAAATATTTCTTCCCGGGTTTATCAGTGTCAGTGACCGCGTCTAGAGAAATACTCTCCCACGCGTTGGGAAGAGTAATGTCCTCCTTCTCCGTGTAATTCGCAGAGCGCTTCGATGCTCCGGCTTTGATGATGGCGGCAACGATCTCCTCAAACACCTACTCCTCCACCTCCTCTATCTCCTCTCTCTCTTTGGGTTCATACCCTTCGTCGAAAAGCGTGTAGTGGGAAATAGTGATGTATGCAGTGCTCGGCTCTAGCATGTTCACGAACGATTCCGGAGCATCGCCCTCACTACAAGAATGAAACACAGGCGATTTATGGAATATTCACGCAACGCAGATCCAAGAAAGAAGACATTGCTTACGTAGAAGTAGCGGTGGAATCCGCCGGAGTCAAGGAGGGGACCGTCACTGTTGGGGAGGTAGAGGAGTCGCAAGAGGCGGATGCCTTTCGCTTCAGCTTCAGTGGCCACCCTCCCGTCGATTATGTCCGGTCCCAGTTTTGCGGCTTGGTCGACGGCGCGGAGGAAGAAGTGGTGGGCATTGTCACCGCACCGGGCGGGCTCTGCTGCTTCCGCTTCGGCGAAGCAGCGGTTGCCACAGGGACATCCAGGAAACCATAGCGAAATGTGTACTATTCACTATAAAATTTATCAGAATTTTTCTTTTTTGTGTGGCCTAGAATATAAAGTAGTTTGTATTGAGATTTTGCACCATTGTAGTATACATCATTGGCTATCTCTATAATTTTGATTCGGATTTTTAAAAATTATAAATTTAAATTATGAGTGTTTGAAAATAAAGGACTAAGTGTAGCTCGGCTTTCGTTTGAAGTTTTCCCTATGTCCTAGACCATTTGGAACATCAGAAATGACTAGGTGTTCAACAACAAGATCTGTTAATCTCTGATGAGTAACGTTATCATAAAAAAAAAATCAAATCTTGTGCCATGGATGGCTTTGCTGCGGTAAAACATAGCGAGACCTGGAAGGTAGTGGTCAAGAAGATGAAGCTTAAAGCAGACTGTACTAACTTCTTTGTGAGTGTAGTTGGTTAGCTTTTGTTTCTGGGTATTGCTCCTGATACGTAAACTGGTAGCCCAAGTTTTTCTTTCTTCTTGACAAATAAGCTACGGAGTACTTTTTTAAAACATAAATAAGCTACTTATCTAATCGTTAATTTCCTAAGAATCAGGGAAATTTTGTGCCTCTTCTCTAACAATAAGTGATTTGTTGCGGTTCTCTCTTTGATCTTGCGACATCTGCGGTAACTTTTGTTTGATCCGGAGAAATTTATTTCATTGATTTCTGTTCCTGATACGTAAACTGGTAGCACCAGTTTTTCGTTTTTCTTGAAAAATAAGAAACGGGGTACTTTTTAAACATAAATAAGCTACTTATCTCTAATCGTTGATTTCCTAAAAAGCAGGGCAATATTGTACCTCTTCTATAACAACAAGTGATTTGATGCGGTTCTCTCTTTGATCTTGCGGTACCTTTCATTTGATACGGAGAAATTTATTTCATAGATTTGGTTATAGCTGTCAGATCTGTTCTTCTCTAAAGAAGATAAAACGGAAAGAAACAAAAATATAAACAGGCAAGGGAATCAAAACATGGAGACGGATGTTCACTGCCATATTACAGTGCAATTCATGCGTACAGGAACACTTAAGACTCTCGAGACAAAGACAAACTAAACACTCGTGTACGGACGCGAGAACGCTAAAACGATTTATTCAACTGACCCATGACGACCTATTAATTTTGGGTCCCAACGAATTGCGGAAGAAGAAACTGTTGGCTCAGATGAACTTCTTCTTCAGCCTCAGCTGTAAAACAATCCATCAGATCAAAGCATCAGTAACCTTAATGACAGGATTTCAGATTATGTTCCCGACTAATAGCTAATCGAAACTTTGAAAGAGAGAAAAAAAGAACCTCGTTGGTGTGGCCGCACTTCTTCTTGCGGCAGTTGGTAGCCCTGAGGGGAAGACGCGCATAGCACCTGATGAGCGGTTAGAAGAAAGTCAGAGAAGAAACAAAACGAATCTTCGGTATGCATAGATGCGTAGCACAGTAGTAGATGGAAATCTGAGGATGATCTGCGGGCAGATCATCCTCTTCTCGTTATACACGTACTTGCGGCAGATCATCCTCTTCTCGTTGTGCTTGAGGGCGAGAGCCAGGAGGTTGGGCGGGACGGTGGTGGGCCGGCCGCCGCGGCTGCCGCCTCGGAGGCGGAGCACCAGGTGGAGCGTCGACTCCTTCTGGATGTTGTAGTCGGCAAGCGTGCGGCCTTCCTCCAGCTGCTTTCCGGCGAAGATCAGCCGCTGCTGGTCTGGCGGGATCCCTATACCACGATAAAAATTCAGCGCGAGGGTTCATCAAATTGGAAACGGCGATCGTCCGGCAAATCGATCTGATAGACACATATGTATATACGTACCTTCCTTGTCTTGGATCTTAGCCTTGACGTTGTCGATGGTGTCGCTGCTCTCGACCTCGAGGGTGATGGTCTTCCCCGTCAGGGTTTTCACGAAGATCTGCATCTTGCCGCAACGACAAACAGCGCGTCCGCTTTCGCTATCAGCTTAGGGTTCGCGTTCGTGGCGGTGATCGTGATGGGAATGGCACTGGTGCCCGGTGCCCTTATATATGGAGCGGAGAGGAGGAAAACGCAGGCGCTAGAAAACCCTCTGCATGCAGCATCGCATCGCATCGAATCTGTCACGCGTATCGTAACAGTATATCGTAATTAGCGCCATTCCCGCGCATTCGACGCTAACAGCAACTCCAGATCACCGGGATTATTGCTTAACATTGTGAAAATGAAAAATTTGGGTTATCTTTTTTTGTAAATGGAATGCTTGGATTACAGTCTTAAACGTGAAATTAGGAGCTTTTCTAAACTGTGATAGCTTTATGGAAAATGGAAGATTGGGATCAGTTAACGGGTGACCACGTCGGGCCGGACCATATGTGCGAGCTGCTCCTCTCAAGAGGTCCATGCAGGACGTGGTCCTTCGTAGAGTTTGGCAAGTCCAAACGAGTAAACGTACAAGGTGTGATGGATCTTCCTCATGCTTGAGCTCTTTCTCAGCTCACCAATCACTACAGTAAACACATAAGGTGTCGACGGCCATCCTCTGTGCCGATGTCCGGGTTGTCGGCACATGGCCCGTTCCGTCCAGACCAGCTGACAAGCCGTCGACACAGGAAAGTCATCAGCACAGAAAGCCATGTGCCGACGGCCTCTCCATTGTGATGGCAAGGTAACAGCGCCAGGCCTATGCCAACAGCTTTGCTTTCGGCACAACTTCCTTTTTTATTTGAGGCCGCATAGCCATTTTTTTATTTTACCACATTAATCTTAAAAAATCATAACTAAATTATTATAGTTCAAAAAAATACAAATAGTTTATCAAAATTTGCAGAAAAGTACTATCTTGGAAAATTTTCAAACTTGAAATATTGCAAACATATCAAAAAACCCTTCTCAGAAATGAACTATCATGTTTGAGGTTTCATAGCTTTCAGGCTGAATGACCAATGTTATGGCTAGAACCAAGGCATAGTTTGTGATAATGTGTCTATATTGTGCACACATGTGCATCTTGGGATGGCGAACAATGTTGCGGGAGGAGGCTTTCCTTTTCTTCGCATGAAAAAGCTATTTTATATTTTTTGAGTCCCAAAAAACAGGGTGTTTTGTGAAGCAACCACCAAGTGAAAGTTTCACAATGGTATCACCCAGTTAAAAAAAAAATACTAAACCACCATACATGCAGAATTTTCCAACCGGGATATCTTAAACATTTCCGTACACCCCTCTTGAAAAATATAAATTCCTGCCGAATCGGTAGGAAGTCGTTCAGATTTGAACTACGGGTACTGATCTAATGCTCATGATTTTTCGAAAAAATCATTTTTATGTTCACAATATGCTATTTCATGAGAGATCCACTTCAAGTTTAGCGAGGCTCGGCTCGAGCTAAGAATCTTCATGCCCGCCATTTTGACCATAGTTTGAAACGGGCATAAGAAATTAAAAAACAATGAAAACAATGAAAACCTTCGCTCGTGGTGTCATATTATGTGACATAGTTTCTTAGAAAAATATCAAAATTGGAATGTTGCAATTATCTCAAATAAATCTTCTCAAAAATGAGATATCATGTTTCGGATTTCATGACTTTCAGGCCGAACGACCAATGTTATGGCTAGAATCGTAACATAGTTTGTGAAAATGTGCGCATATTGTGAACACTTGTGTATCTTGGGATGTCAAACAATGTTGCAGGAGAAAGCTTTCCTTTTCGTCGCACAAAAAACCATTTTCCATTTTCCAGGTCCAAAAACGGGGTGTTTTGTGAAGCAACCACCAAATGAAAGTTTCACAATAATACCACCCCATTTTTCAAAAATACTAGACCACCTGAAATGCACAATTTCCCAACTGGCGTAGGTTAAACATTTCCGTCCACCCCTCGTGAAAAGTATAGTTTTTTGCCATAGAGGTACATGATCTAACGCTCAGATTTTTTGAAAAAATTAATTTTAGATTCAGAATATGATATGGATGTCATATTTGGATTCCTCTCATTTTTCTGATCGATTTATACATAATATTTGTCAAATTGCGATCTACGAATTTAAAGATAATATTTTTCCATATTAAATAGGAAAGGAAAAACAATTTTATTGTTATTTGAATTTGAGATTAATATTATTAATTAATTGTTCTTTGCATAAGTAACTGTTTGGAATCCAAAAAGATAAAGAGACCATGTCCGTATTTTCTAAAGCTAAACCTAAGCTGTGATACCATATTAAACTTCAAGCACTAGCCAACGTAACCAAAAATCTAAACTAATGGAAACAGCTAGGCAATCTACTTATACATTTCAACAACCACATCAAGGCATATGGGTTAATATGATTAATATGATACTATTATCAACAATGTATCATTTTTTCACATAATCTTATCTAGAAGGAACATAGAAGTTAAGCGTGTTGGGGCTAGAGCAGTGTGAGGAGGGCTAGAGTGTGAGGAGGGCTAGAGCAGTGTGAGGATAGGTGTCTCATCGGGAAGTTTGACGAGGAGTGCAATGTGACCTAAGATTAACTGTACTTAGTGTGACGATGGTTGACTGACCGGAGGTTTGATCACGAGTGCAATGTGACCTAAGATTAAGTGTCTTTAGAGTTAAAAATGTCCATTGTGATAGATTAACGAGTCAAACATTTCGAAAAATTGAATTTGGTTTTGAAAATTTGAAAACAAAATTGATTTTTTTTGGAAAGATATAATAAAATCCTATGTCGAAGGCTTTATCATCGGCAAAATCGGCTACGCCTAACGGCCGTTAGTTGCTGACGACCAACTGTCTGTGTTGAGAACCTAAGGTGCCGACGAAGGCGGCACAAACCTTGTGCCGACAACTGTGGCCTTCGACACCTTGTGCGTTAGTGAATCTTATTACTTTCTCTGTTCATAAAAGGATGTCTCAATATTATCTAAATTTAAATATATATCTACACACCGAAAATGCGTCTAAATACAAGCATATTTTGACAATGTTAAGACATCATTTTGTAGATGGAGTGAGTATTACTCTTTTCACCCTTAATTAATAGGGCGCGCTGCAAAAGGATTGTGGACGCTCTCATTTCCCCCTTACAGTAGCCTAGGATTTCTTCCACCTTCGACTGGGCCGCCGACGGTCGCTCCATCGGAATAACCGGCCGTAGTTGGTCTAGGTTTGGCACCGGTGTAGTTTAGGAGTAGATCTGTAGGATTTCTCCTTCATTTTTGGCTTCATGCCAGTGTTTGGGCGTTTGCCCCACAGTGAAGACGGTGGGTCGGATATCCGTCGCTGGATCCTAGCCGTTGTAGGGTTCCTACTTGATGGGATTCGTAGCATAGAAAACAAAAATTTTCCTACCGCGAGAACGCAATCCAAGCCAAGATGCAATCTAGAAAATGGGAGCAACGAGGGGATGAACGAGACTAACCCTTGAAGATTTCCAAAGCCTACAAGAGGAGGCTCTCGTTGCTGCGGTAGACGATCACTTGCCGCTTTCAAAAGCGCGTAGAAGATCTTGAAGGTGCCACAATCGGGCAGCACCTCCGTACTCGGTCACACGTTTGGTGTTGATGACGACGTCCTTCTCCCTGTTCCAGCGGGCAGCGGAAGTAGTAGATCCTTCTCGGAATCCCGGCAGCACGACGGCGTGGTGGCGGTGGTGGTGGAGATCTCCGACAGAGCTTCGCCTAAGCTATGTGGGAGAGAGAGGGAGGAGGGAACCTCTAGGGTTTCTGGGAGAGGGGGATCTTGAGGGGGTGCGACCATGGTGGTATTGGTGTGGCCGGCCAGCCCCTCCCCTCCCCTCTTTATACAGGTGGAAGCCCCAAGGATTAGGTCAAAAGTCTCCGAATAAGACCCCAACATAAACCTTCCATATGACCAAACCTAGGGGGAGTGGGACTCCCCCCTTTCCTTTGGTGGGGTGGCCGGCCACCATGGGGAGGAGTACACTTGGGACTCCTCCTCCCTTAGGCTGGCCGGACAAGGTGGGTGGAGTCCCACCTTCCATGCTGATTTCTTCCGGACTCTTCTAGAACCTTCTAGAACCTTCCAGGAAAAATACCGGATCATTTTCAAACCTAGAAAATGACTTCCTATATATGAATCTTATTCTCCGGACCATTCCGGACCTCCTCGTGATGTCCTGGATCCCATCCGAGACTCCGAACAAAACTTCGAACTCCATTCCATATTTCCATATGTACTTAAACGACATCAAACCTTAAGTGTGTCACCCTACGGTTCGCGAACTATGTAGACATGGTTGAGACTTCTCTCCGACCAATAACCAATAGCGGGATCTGGAGATCCATAATGGCTCCCACATATTCAACAATGACTTTAGTGATCGACTGAACCATTCACATACGATACTGATTCCTTTTGTCACGCGATATTTTACTTGTCCGAGGTTTGATCATCGGTATCTCTGTACCTCGTTCAACCTCATCTCCTGACAAGTACTCTTTACTCGTACCGTGGTATGTGGTCTTTTATGAACCATTCATATGCTTGCAAGCTAATTAGACGACATTCCACCGAGAGGGCCGAGAGTATATCTATCCATCATCGGGATGGACAAATCTCACTGTTGATCCATATGCCTCAACTCATACTTTCCACATACTTAATCCCACCTTTATAACCACTCATTTACGCAGTGGCGTTTGATGTAATCAAAGTACCCTTCCGTCATAAGTGATTTACATGATCTCATGATCGAAGGACTAGGTAACTATGTATCGAAAGCTTATAGCAAATAACTTAATGACGTGATCTTATGCTATGCTTAATTGGGTGTGTCCATTATGTCATTCACATAATGACATAACCTTGTTATTAATAACATCCAATGTTCATGATCATGAAACGATGATCATCTATTAATCAACAAGCTAGTTATACAAGATGCTTACTAGGGACTCCTTGTTGTTCACATAACACACATGTATCAATGTTTCGGTTAATACAATTATAGCATGGTATGTAAACATTATCATAAACTCAAAGATATATTATAATAACCATTTTATTATTGCCTCTTGGGCATATCTCCAACAGTCTCCCACTTGCACTAGAATCAATAATCTAGTTTACATTTGTAAAGATATAACACCTTGGCCTTCCGATGTTTTATCATGTTTTGTTCACGGGAGAAGTTTTAGTCAACGGATCTGACATGCTCAGAAACGTATGTATTTTGCAATTCATTTGCGTCTCAACGCATCACTCATTTTCCAAATGAGTCGGCATTAAATATGTTTGGTCTTCTGGTGGAACGTTAATTCCGCGGTCTGAAATATGTCACTAATATTGTCACATACAATATAGCTTCAAGGTTCTGACACTATCGGAACTATACCAAATTCTCAAAGAACTTCTCGACTCAACATCCTCAGTCATTGTCAAAACAATGTCATGCTTTGCCTATGTTTGTAGAATCCGTCACAATATTTAGAACTCTTCTAAATCTAGCATTGTGTTACCTTTTAAACGATACTTAGCCTAATTGAGATTTGAATTTCATTTTTATATGTGACCAAACAAATATCGGTGCAACACCTTACAGTGATTTGTTTGACATTACCCCATATAAAACTATATATGTATCCTTGGTTCTTCTAAAGCATACATGGATATTCTTACTGTTTGTCCAATGATTATCATATGAATCATTCTGGTATATGCTCCTAACCTTTTAGAGCATAGGACATCTAATTTTGTACATTTTATTCGTGATCTAAAATCACCCATGTGTTTTTACTCATTGAGTGTCAATTACACTCAAGTCTTGTTTAAACCTTCGCATGAAAAGAACACATTCTTAATATTTCTATATTGAACTACTTTAATATCCATTCTATGTACTTTGACTTAAACTTATTATGTGTTTCAATCTATCTTCATAGATCTTGACACTAAATATGTTTCAGTCCATATCCTTTCATTAAAGTTAATTCTCAATGAAACCTTTTAATCAAATATATAATTACATCATTTATAACCAACTATATGTCATCTACATAAAGTATTATAAATATGTCTCAGCACTCCCACTTAATTTCTTGCAAATGCAAGCCTCTTCATCGTCTCTAATAAAATCAAAAACTCTTTGACTATTTCATCTGGTGAAGATTCCAACTCCGTGATACTAAATTCATCCAATTGAAGTTTGTATACCTATCTAGTATTCCACGGACCAGCAAAACTCTTGGTTGTATCTTGTATACACCTTTAATACACACTTCTGATAAGTAATGTATTTTTCCATCCTACTAACATATCTTATAAAAGAAATATGTAGTGATTACTAGAATAATCCACATAGACTATAAGCATTGCTACGGAAGATCTAATCTTGTCGTAGTCAACTCTTTGAACTTTATCGTAAACAACTTTTCGACAAGTCAAGCTTCTTCAAGGATATTTCATCCAAGTCCATCAATTTTATAGATCCATTTACTTTCAAAAAGTATTCATCTATCTTGGATTTCATGGCGTATAGCCATTTCAACGGAGTCAGGGCCCATCATAACTTCTTTGTTTGTAGTTGGTTTACCATTGTTCAAAATCAATCCTTTGTCCACAAATCATTTATTTGATCACAAAGTAAACCATACCTACAAGGTTCAATATGTACTTCGATCTCCATGGCTAAAATATTTTGTAGTCATGGGAGCCATGATCGTCGTGGCCGCTTCCGAAACCAATTCCGATGCTGCGCTACTCTGATCATTATGCTCAGGTTCATAAACCTTATCAAATTCTATTGTCCTCCCACTCAAATACTTCGCTAGAAAACAATTTCTTGGAAATAAGAAACATTGACAAACACTTTTGTCTTTGTTTTCATAGTGAAAAGAATTCCCAATCAATTCTGTGGGATAACCAACAAAGACATTCATCCGATTTTGGTTGTAAACTCTTAGACCAAAATTTAAAGAAAGGACTATTAGGGTTTATACCCATGCCATAACTTGTATGGTGTCATTTCAACAGACCATGATGATGCTCTATTTAGTGTAAAAGCGGTAGTCTCTAAAGCATAATCCACAAAAATATAATGGCATTAATATTTTATCTCATCATTGACCCAACAAGGTTTGGATACATCTCTCGGATACTTCATCATCACTATGATACTCCAAGAAACGTGAGTTGTAGAACAATTTCATAACTCTCTTAGATGTTCGCTAAAACTAGTAATTCAAATATTTCCACTATGATCCAATCATAGATATTTGACTTTTCTATTACGATGATTTCCACTTCATGCTGAAATTTATTTGAATCTATTCAAATGTTTCAAACTTCTTCCTTATCGAATATATCCACATATATATACTCAATTCATTGTTTGAAGTTTTCATGAAGTAGAAGAATCTCCCGCACACAACTATGTCCAGTGAACCACATACATCATCATGTATGTTTTCACTAAGTTAGTTGCCCGTTCAACTCTTGGCCTATGAACGGTATTTTAGTCATTCTCTTTTTAGAAAAGATTTGCAAGCGCCAAATGATTCAAATATCAAATGACTCCAATAATCCATTTGCATGGAGTTTCTTCATGCGTTCCTTTCCAATATGACCTAAATGGCGGTTCCACAAATAAGTGGAATTCAAATCATTTGCCTTATGGCATTTTAGCGTCAGTATTATGTGTGTGTGTTTCACCATTAAGATTTATAATAACTTATCCATCGTACATGGAGTAATGTCATAATTTGAACAACTCATTGTTTTCATTTGACCGAGCAAAATAACAATTATTAAGTTCTTTATTATAAATTCTAAGGGCTAGATAGAATGCCAACGATGAACATAATAACACTTTATTTTTGTTCCGGACGTGCATTCCTATCATATTCCTTGTCAGTCACTTAGGCCATTGTATTCTTGTATTGCGTTGTTTTGTATGACACGTCATACCAACCAATATGGTACAAATACCCAAGAATTTCATTGTGTGACCAAACGAGGAATACAACCATAACATGTATATCATTTATATACACCTGAGCTAGACTTTCTAGTCTTTTCTTTCTTTCTTACTGCCAAAATATCTTTTGCAGTTTCTCTTTTAGCTTTCCTCATTATTCAGAAAAACACTTCAACATCATTAACTTCTAGGTTTGTTGGTCAAATACCAATAACCTTGAGGTTCTTACTTTGAAGTTGATCATCATATGATAACTGTTCTAGATTTCACTATTAGTAACTTTGTAATATGATGAACAATTTCACTCATAATTTTATCCATTATATCATGACGACTTTCCGAGACCATGTCTGTGCATGCTAGGCTCGTAAAGTTTAACCTTAGTATTCGCATGTGCAAATCTGGCTTGCACCCGTTGTATGCACACATAGAATCTATAACACCCGATCATCACGTGATGCTTAGAAACGACGAGTCTTAGCAACGGTGCATACTAAGGACAATCACTTCATGGATATGCGAATATCGTTAGTGCCCCAATAGTTGGAGGATTGGGACGCCTTGCGTCTTCAACCTTCGTACATTCCCATAAAACTTATGAGTTTATGTAGTCTCACCAAATTATATTCTATCATCTTGCATAAGGTCTTTAGATATCACATATATCTCATACCTTGATTATTTCTGAAAACTAAATTTCCAGCTCCTTACTTTTCAAACAGATTTGAACTTCAAGTTTTACGGAGACAAGATAACTTTAGGTACTAATTGAAACCATAGTTCTTTGAATCAACAATGTGAGGTTTACTAAAAGTTTGCAATAGGACTTAATCATTTCTTGATTCATAAACAATACGGTACCAGTCCGTAAAGTTTATTGTCAGATTTTAACAGTATTTCTATCTCAATAACAAGACTAGCGCTTGGTAGAAAAATGGATGCCAATACTACAAAATTAATTTAAAATACTACTCAGACTATGTTTATGATAATTAGTTCATGTTTTAATCTAATTACTAATGAACTCCCACTTAATACAACATCCCTCATAGTTGTTAAGTGGTACACGATCCAAATCCACTACACCAAAACCGATCATCACGTGAGATGATGTAGCTTCAATGGTGAACATCAACATGTTGATCATATCATCCATATGACTCGTGTTCAACCTTTCGGTTTCCGTTATCCCGAGGCCATGTCTGTACATGCTAGGCTCGTCAAGCAAACCCAAGTATTCCTCGTGTGCAACATGGCTTACACCCGTTGTATGTGAACGTTGAGTCTATCACATCCGATCATCACGGGATGCTTCGAAACGACGAACTGTGCAACGGTGCATACGAGGGGAGAACACTTTATTATCTTGATAGTAATGTGAGGGATCATCTTATAATGCTACCATCGCGATCTAAGAAAAATAAGATGCATAAAGGATTAACATCACATGCAATTCATATGTGATATGATATGGCCCTTTAGTCTTTGCGCCTTCGATCTTCATCTCCAAAGCACGGACATGATCTCCATCATCAACGGGCATGATCTCCATCATCGTCGGCGTAGCGTCAAGGTCCATGGCGCCGTCTTCATGGTTGTTCACCTCATGTAGCAACTATTACAACTACTTTGAAATACTACTCAACATAAAATTTAAAGACAACCATAAGGCTCCTGCCGGTTGCCACAATACAATAATGATCATCTCATACATATTTATCATCACATTATGGCCATATCACATCACCAAACCCCGCAAAAACAAGTTAGACGTCTCTAATTTGGTTTTCATATTTTACGTGGTTTAGGGTTTTCGAGTAAGATCTAATCTACCTACGAACATGAACCACAACAGTGATACTAGTGTTGTCAATAGAAAGAGTAAATTGAATCTTCACTATGGTGGAAGAGACATACACCCGCAAAGCCACTTATGCAATACAAGTTGCATGTCGAACGTGGAGCAAGTCTCATGAACGCGGTCATGTAAAGTTAGCCCGAGCCGCTTCATCCCACCATGCCACAAAGATGCAAAGTACTCGAACTAAAGACAACAAAGCATCAACACCCACAAAACAATTGTGTTCTACTCGTGCAACCATCTATGCATAGACACGGCTCTGATACCACTGATGGGATTTGTAGCATAGAAAACAAAAAAATTCCTACCGCGAGAACGCAATCCAAGCCAAGATGCAATCTAGAAGATGGGAGCAACGAGGGGATGAACGAGACTAACCCTTGAAGATTTCCAAAGCCTACAAGAGGAGGCTCTCGTTGCTGCGGTAGATGATCACTTGGCGCTTTCAAAAGCGCGTAGAAGATCTTGACGGTGCCACAATCGGGCAGCACCTCCGTACTCGGTCACACGTTCGGTGTTGATGACGACGTCCTTCTCCCAGTTCCAGCGGGCAGCGGAAGTAGTAGATCCTCCTCGGAATCCCGGCAGCACGACGGCATGGTGGCGGTGGTGGTGGAGATCTCCGACAGAGCTTCGCCTAAGCTATGTGGGAGAGAGAGGGAGGAGGGAACCGCTAGGGTTTCTGGGAGAGGGGGGTCTTGAGGGGGTGCGGCCATGGTGGTATTGGTGTGGCCGGCCAGCCTCTCCCCTCCCCTCTTTATATAGGTTGAAGCCCCAAGGATTAGGTCAAAAGTCTCCGAATAAGACCCCAACATAAACCTTCCATATGACCAAACCTAGGGGGAGTGGGACTCCCCCCTTTCCTTTGGTGGGGTGGCCAGCCACCATGGGGAGGAGTCCACTTGGGACTCCTCCTCCCTTAGACTAGCCGGCCAAGGTAGGTGGAGTCCCAGGTGGAGTCCCAGAGGGACTCCACCTTCCATGCTGATTTCTTCCGGACTCTTCTAGAACCTTCTAGAACCTTCCAGGAAAAATACCGGATCATTTTCAAACCTAGAAAATGACTTCCTATATATGAATCTTATTCTCCGGCCCATTTCGGACCTCCTCGTGATGTCCTGGATCCCATCCGAGACTCCGAACAAAACTTTGAACTCCATTCCATATTTCCATATCTACTTAAACGACATCAATCCTTAAGTGTGTCACCCTACGGTTCGCGAACTACGTAGACATGGTTGAGACTTCTCTCTGACCAATAACCAATAGCGGGATCTGGAGATCCATAATGGCTCCCACATATTCAACGATGACTTTAGTGATCGACTGAACCATTGTCGTGGTATCATCACGGCATATGCCATAGGGTGGCTAATCGAAGTGGTTCCTGAGAGATCTCACGGCGGTATCCGAATGCGGGTATGGGGACGAGCGACACGGCGACGTACCCAGGTTCGAGGCCCTCCGATGGAGGTAAAACCTCTACTCCTGCTATGAGTGTATATGATGATCACACAATACAATGGTGCTCCTAGAGCTGTGTCCGGCTGCTCCTGGGAGGCTAAGGGAGATGATGTCTCTCTCACAGGGCAGCTCTATGGGTGGAATGAAGTAAGAATGATCGATCCCCTGCACGAGAGGGGGTAGTGCGGCTTATATAGGCGCTGGCACTTTACATATAAGACCCTATAGTCTACTAGCCGGCTTGGCCGGCTTTGGCTTCCGCTCCTTCCCGAGGCGGTGACGTCAGGAGCCGTTGAGGCATCGTGGCCTGTCCCATCCGGCTGCCACGGTCAGCGGTATGGGGAGGAGGTGTCCCTGTCGCCGTCAGCCACTGTAGTCAGTACGGATCGACGTAGGCCCTGACGGCCTGTCCGGCGCGTGGCACTATTGCTCCACAGTGCCCCGCGCTTTACGGAAGATGGAGTCAGCGTGGACTTTGGGAACCCGGATCACCAACCCGGTTCCTTCCAGTGCAAGACTCGCCAGCCTCGAGTCGGTCCGAGGTACAAACCCCGGTCGGATATGGCTTGTAGAAGCCGGCCCAACTACGGCATTGGTGGCCGTAGCCGGGCCGACTAGGACCTAGAGCCAGCCGGCTTCCGGACCAGCCGGCCACGGCGCCAGCCGGCTGCACCTCAGCCGGCCTTTGCCGCGAGCCGGCCAGTGGCCAGCCGGCTGCTCCGCGTCCATTGCCCTACCCGGGGTCTTCCCCCCGACAATCATTCACATACGATACTGATTCCTTTTGTCACGCGATATTTTACTTGTCCGAGGTTTGATCATCGGTATCTCTATACCTCGTTCAACCTCGTCTCCTGACAAGTACTCTTTACTCGTACCGTGGTATGTGGTCTTTTATGAACCATTCATATGCTTGTAAGCTAATTAGAAGACATTCCACCGAGAGGGCCCAGAGTATATCTATCCGTCATCGGGATGGACAAATCTCACTGTTGATCCATATGCCTCAACTCATACTTTCCAGATACTTAATCCCACCTTTATAACCACCCATTTATGTAGTGGCGTTTGATGTAATCAAAGTACCCTTCTGGCATAAGTGATTTACATGATCTCATGATCGAAGGACTAGGTAACTATGTAGCGAAAGCTTATAGCAAATAACTTAATGACGTGATCTTATGCTATGCTTAATTGGGTGTGTCCATTATGTCATTCACATAATGACATAACCTTGTTATTAATAACATCTAATGTTCATGATCATGAAACGATGATCATCTATTAATCAACAAGCTAGTTATACAAGAGGCTTACTAGGGACTCCTTGTTGTTCACATAACACACATGTATCAATGTTTCGGTTAATACAATTATAGCATGGTATGTAAACATTATCATAAACTCAAAGATATATTATAATAACCATTTTATTATTGCCTCTTGGGCATATCTCCAACACTACTTGCCCTAACTCTGCTCCTATGGGTGGAGAGAGGCCATGGTGAGGAAGACACCGTCTTCCTCAATAACTTGGAAGCCTCAAGTTATGTATCTCCCCGATGCTACTGCGATGAAGAATCTCTTCTAGCCGGTCGTGGTGGCGAGGAGGAGGGCCAAATCGAAGCAGCAAGCTGCCCTGCTGCTTCTCTCCTGGCCGGCATTGGTGGCAAGGGGGAAACGAGGCGAGGTGCGCTGGTTTTGGATCTGGGAGGCAGATCCTGTCCTCTTCATCAGTGCTACTCGAGGTGGAGAGCTCGGCTGAAAGTTCCCCTGGCCTGCCATGGTGGCGAGGAGGGAAGCGGTAGCGGAGCGGCTATTCCTCAAGCTCTGCATCGACGAGTGCCTTTGAGGTGCTATGGAGCTGCTCTTCCAGGGCTCCTTCGAGCGGAACACAGCGCCTTCTATTGATGCTCTGATCCTTGGCCGACATGGCGGCCCCTACACTACCTCCAGGATAGAGGTATTTCTTTGCATTATTCGTTGGAGCTCGATGCCCCTCCACCGCCAAGTGGTTTTTCCCCGAAGGAGGAGGAGTGTCCAACATCTGCGGTGCATCGCCGGAAGTATGATGTCGAGCGCTTTGGTATCGGATTTTGATAGGCACGTCTTGAGATCGCCGGTGGGAGGTGGCGGCGTTACCCATGGACTTGATCGTGTTTCATCTTTTGTTCTAGGGTGTTTTCTGCTTTTCTTCAAGTCCTTTCTTCAAGTTTTAGGTTTCTCAGTGCGAGAGATGGTAAAGTTCATGTTTGTAATATGTACCCGCCCCATGTGTTGTTCTGAATGAATTGATGGGGCCTTCTAGACCCCTCCCCTGTTCGGAAAAAAGGGCGCGCTGAGTGTCCCTGGGGCTTCTCATCCTCAACATCGACCAGGCGCCACTTGTTCGTCCCCACAAGAAACAAGAGGGACAGCCATTTCCACCTTATTTCTAATCCCTATGATTTTTTTTTGAATCTAAACCCTCTGATTTAGGTCATTGCATATACTAGAAGGAAAATGATCCAATGCCCCCGAGGGTTAACACGCGCTGCAACCTTCCGTTTCGTGGCCGTCGGATGGGCGTGATCACACGCACGCACGCGCTAGCGTTCCATTACAACACGTTATATGTGGGCCGCACTCACCACCACAACCTTATCTCCTCCCTTTCTGTCTCGCGCATTGCTGTTCGCCCATGGAGACGGAGAACGGGGAAAATCCAGGCCACTGCACCCCAGCAACGCCGCTCTGCCCTTGCCACGCGACTGCCATCCACCGCCGCGCTCCGCCGCGGCGCCCCAGCCACACGCTCACAGTCTTTCGCCGCCCAGAGATCGCCCAGTTCTTAGCGTCGATGTCGTCAAAGGGGGACCGAGCTCGTCGTTCACCTCTGGCATGCACCAACTCCCTCCGAAGCCGGCGACAGCCTAGCTTCCCCTCCCCTGCTCTCCATCCGCCTCCCCTTCGCATGGTCGGAGGCATGCCTGACCCTTGCACGTGCAGCCCTCCGATGTTCCGCCGGCTCCTGGTGGTGGTGCCGGTGCGGACAGGGTTGCTGCTACAACGTGCGGCCGGGCTTGCTACAGGGGGAGGCGAGGCTTGCTACAAGGGCGGCCAGGTTTTGCTACAATAGGCGGCCGTCCTTGCTATCGGCGGTGGGCGGCGCTGCTACCGCCGGTGGGAGGTCTTGCCACATAGGGCGTCGGGCCTTGCTACCGGCGATGGGTGGTGCTGCTACGAGCGGCGGGAGGTGTAGCTACAAGGGGTGAAAGTTCTTGCTACATTGGGCGTCAGACCTTGCTACGTGGGTGCCATCCTTTGCTAAAGGTTGTGGCCGGCTTTGCTACCAGCGGTGGGTGGCGTGGCGGGAGGTCTTGCTACAACATGCACCCGTATTTTCCTACCTGTGGTCGGCGTCTTTGCTGCGAGAAGTGGGGGCTTCTCCGGCGATGGCTTCTTCTCCGGCGACGATTTCTTCCCCGTCGACTGCTACGACGTCTCTTTGCTGCAAGAGGTGGGGCGCTATGCTACCAGCGGCAGAAGGCGCTGCTACAACGGGTGATGACCCACACGTATAGGGGATCGCAACAGTCTTCGCGGGAAGTAAAACCCAATTTATTGATTCGACACAAGGGGAGACAAAGAATACTTGAAAGCCTTAACAACGGAGTTGTCAATTCAGCTGCACCTGAAAACAGACTTGCTCGCAAGAGTTTATCGATAGTAACAGTTTTATAGCAGTAGCAGTGGTGAAATATCAGCAACAGTGTAACAAAGACAACAGTAGGGATTATAGTAAACAGCAGGATTAAAATACTGTAGGCACATGGATGGATGAACGGACGTTGCATGGATGAGAGAAACTCATGTAACAATCAAAGTAGGGCATTTGCAGATAGTAATAAAACGGTGTCCAAGTACTAAACAATCCATAGGCATGTGTTCCATATTTAGTCGTACGTGCTCGCAATGAGAAACTTGCACAACATCTTTTGTCCTACCAGCCGGTGGCAGCCGGACCTCTAGCAAATCTCTCGGAAATTAAGGTACTCCTTTTAATAGAGCACCGGAGCAAAGCATTAACACTCCGTGAACACATGTGATCCTCACATCACCGCCTTCCCCTCCGGTTGTCCCAATTTCGTCACTTTGGGGCCTCGGGTTCCGGACAGCGACATGTGTATACAACTTGCGAGGTAAGATCATAAAACAATGCATATCATCATGAAACAATAACATGTTCAGATCTGAGATCATGGCACTCGGGCCCTAGTGACAAGCATTAAGCATAACAAGTTGCAACAATATTATCAAAGTACCAATTACGGACACTAGGCACTATGCCCTAACAATCTTATGCTATTACATGACCAATCTCATCCAATCCCTACCATCCCCTTCAGCCTACAACGGGGGAATTACTCACACATGGATAGGGGAAACATGGCTGGTCGATGGAGAGGCGTCGGTGGTGATGATAGTGATGATCTCCTCCAATTCCCCATCCCGGCAGAGTGCCAGAACGGAGTTTCTGGTCCCGAGACGGAGTTTCGCGATGGTGGCGGCGTTGTGGATGGTTTCTGGCGACTTCGACTTCCCGTCTCGCGTTTTTAGATCGAAACCCTTAAATAGTCCAGAGGGGGGCGTCAGAGGCTGGCCGAGGCGGCCTCACCATAGGGCGGCGTGCCCCCCCTCCAGGCCGCGCCGGCCTAGTGTGTGGGGGCCGTGGGCCTCCCCCTGGCCTGCCCTTCTGGCCCCGTGAATCTTCTGGAAAAATAGGCCCTTTGACATTAATTCCGGGGATTTTCCTGAAAGTTGAGTTTCTGCACAAAAACGAGACACAAGGGCAATTCTGCTGAAAACAGCGTTAGTCCGTGTTAGTTGTATCCAAAATACACAAATTAGAGGCAAAACAATAGCAAAAGTGTTCGGGAAAGTAGATACGTTTTGGACGTATCAACTCCCCCAAGCTTAGCTTATTGCTTGTCCTCAAGCAATTGAGTTAAGAACTGAGTGCGATAAAAGAACTTTCACGAACACATTTGTTCATATGATGTAAATATTCTCATGATATGGACAAGTACTTAGGCAATTCATAATAAGATACATGCAAATAAAATCATCCAATAGCTATGTCAATCATGGAAAAGGTACCAACAAATTAATAATAAGCATCATGAATCATGTCTATCAGCAGGATTGCAAAGTTCATAAAAGGATATGATAAAGTGGTATCTCGCTTGCCCGTATTTGTACAGCAAAACATAAATGCTCGGGCACCTCTGAAGTTCATGGAAAGATTAGAAGTAGAGATTATCAAAGATAAAAGCATCAAAGTTATACCACGGTTAATCACATTTTGGGTCAAGCATATTATACTAAGAATGACAGTTGTGCTCTCAAGAAGGTGCTCAAAGAAAGGATGATGACACAACATGAAAGTAAAAGATTGACCCTTCGCAGAGGGAAGCAGGGATTAACATGCGCTAGAGCTTTTCATTTTTAAAACAGGAGTAAAATTATTTTGAGAGGTGTTTCTTGCTGTCAACGAATGGTAATGGGTACTCCAACTACCTCATCAACCAGACTTTCAAGAGCGGCTCCCATGAAGGACGTTATTTCTACCAGCAAGGTAGATCATCCCTCTTCTCTTTTGTTTACACATGTACTTTAGTTTTATTATGGGTGACACTCCCCCCAACCTTTGCTTACACAAGCCATGGCTAACCGAATCCTCGGGTGCCTTCCAATCAATCTCATACCATGGAGGAGTGTCTATTTGCAAAATTAAGTTGCTTACTGATGAATCAGGGCAAAACATGTGAAGAGAATGAAGTTTGATTAATTGGGACTGGGAACCCCGTTGCCAGCTCTTATTATGAAAGTCTGTCAAAAGTAAATGACAAGGTTGAAAGATAAACACCACATACTTCCTCATGAGCTATAAAATATTGACACAAATTGAGAAGCATTTTGAAGGTTTAAAGGTAGCGCATGAGAATTTACTTGGAATGGTTTGAAATGCCATGCATAGGTATTTATGGTGGACACTTTGGAATAACTTGGTTTTCAGGGGTTTGGAAGCACGAGCAGCGTTCCCGCTCAGTACAAGTGAAGGCTAGCAATATACTGGGGAGCGACAATCAAGAGAGCAGTCACTGTCATAATCATGCTTGCGGCAAAATAAATTAACGGAGACATAAAAGTGATACAAGAACTCTGAGGCAAAGTAAATCATCGAGGCTTAATTGACTTTTGTTCAGTCATATGCATGCGTGAGCATGTGCCAAATCGATTCAAATGAATTATTCAGAGGAGGATACCACAATGTCATACTTATTTATGAATAAAACAATGCAAGCAAACATCCATGACATGCTACTCATATTAATAAACTGGAGCTAAACATGAGAGATCATGAACTACTAGACTTTCTTAAATGACATATACCTCACATGAACCAACCAAGCATGCTCATATGGATGAGTATATGTACAAAAATGAAAACAAATAGAGTTCATACCAGCCTCTCACCACAGTCGAATTGTCGTAGATCGTCATTATTGCCTTTCACTTGTGTAGCTTGAATAATATGGAATGAAAACCACGCTCCAGCCACCGAAGACCATTGAACTCCATAATGAACTTTACAAAACCAAAGAAGAACAGCAAATATTTTTGGTGTTTTCGAATTAGAAACAAGAACAAAAGGAAGCAAACAAACAAAGCAAAATCTTTTTGGATTTTCTTATAGCAAACCAACGATAGCAAATAAAGCAAAATAAAAGCAAGAAACCAAGATAAACAAATGGTAAAGAGAAACAACAGAAATATTTTTGGTCTTTTTGTGTTTTAGGAAAGAAACAAAGCAAAAAAAAAGAAAACTAGAAGAGTCACATAAACACAAAGCAATAGGAATTCGCCAAACTTGACAGCAGTACAGTAATCAATTTTTAAGAAATTCTTCCGCTGCTCAGCTCGAAAAGTGTTCAACTAATTAAAGTTAGATAACAACCTGGGGAACATGCACAAAAATTGTCTTCGCAAAATAACGTTCTTCCTGTTTTTGAGAATTTTTTTGGTGTCAGTCCAGAATCTGTTTTCAGGCAGCACTTCCCCAAATATCATCTCCCTCTTATTAGAAAACCACTTTAAGAAACTAAACAAGTATGTACAAGTATCCAGCAACTACAATATGCAAAGAATGAGTGATGCCGGTATACCTCCCCCCAAGCTTAGGATTTTGGCCTAAGTGGAGATCAACCCCAGCGAGGGTCAGGGTTCCGAGCCGGTGGATCATACATGGCGTAGTCATAATAAGGTCCCAGTGCAGAAGAAAAGGGTGAAGGCTCCTCATGCCCAAAATGTTGATGCGAAGAACTTGCTTCATCGGATGATGAGTCGAGGTGTTCCTCGGCCTCCTCCGTGCCGTCTCTTGCATGATGGCCTTGAGGGCCTCCCCGTGCTTGTCGTCTCTCTTTCAAACACTTCTCCAAAGTTATCGTTATCCATCTTCCTTTTCGGAGAGCAAATGTGCCAAATTTCAGACAGAAATCTGGGCTGAGCAAAGAGATCGAGAAATCTTGAGCTCTTGAGCGCGAGTGAGAGAAAACTGGTACGAGTTTTTTCGGGAGAGAGAGTGATATGGGAGGAAGAGATGAAGTGGTGGGGCAAGGAGGGCCCCACACAACAAGGTGGCGCGCCCCCCTTGCTGGCCGCGCCGGCTGGTGGGGTGCCACCCTGGGGTGCCCCACTGGTCATCCCCAGGTGCTCCCAGGTGCCTCTTCGAAAAATAAGACCAACGGTATAATTTTTGTAGATTTTTGAAAACTTTGAAAAATGCACATTTCTGGGTATTAAATTTATTATTACTGGGCAGAAAAAGATTTTTGAAATCTCAAATTGACTAAAGAACTTTGCAAAACAAAAATGCTACATCAAGTAGAACAAGTGGAGGAATAAAGAGATGTTGTTTAGTTCCTCTATGCATATAAAATGAATTTATTAACAAGGTTGATCAAGTCTTGCCACCAAAAAAAATTTACATAGCATAAGAAGAAATAAACCTCAAATCAATCATGTTACCTTGAATTGTATTGATATGGATCCAATCATAATATTTTTATATCCTTCTTTAGGCTCATATATAGGACAATCAATAGCTCCAACTTTGATAGTTCTCACATTAGAAATTGTATTAACTCCACATACTTTATCAATCCTCTTGGGGAAATAAACGTATGCTCCTTGTCATCAACATTGAAAGTAACATTTCCTTTGTTGCAATCAATAATAGCCCCTACGGTGTTAAGAAAAGGTCTCCCAAGAATAATAGACATATTATCATCTTCAGGCATTTCTAACACAACAAAATCAGTTAATATCAAGCAGTTATTAGTAACTTGAACAGGAACATCCTCACATATACCAACAGGAATAGCAGTAGATTTATCAGCCATTTGCAAAGATATATCAGTCGGTATCAACTTATCTAAATAAAGTTTCTTGTAAAGAGAAAAAGGCATAACACTAACACCTGCTCCTAAATCACATAGAGCAGTTCTAACATAATTATTCTTAATAGAACAAGGAATAGTCGGTATACCTGGGTCACCCAGCTTCTTTGCAACTCTGCCATTGAAAGAGTAATTAGCAAGCATAGTGGAAATCTCCTCATTAGGAATTTTCCTTTTGTTAGAGATAATATGTTTTATATACTTTGAATAAGGAGGCAATTTAATAGCATCAGTCAAAGGGATTTGCAAGAATAAAGGTTTCATCCAATCACAAAATTTATTATAGTGTTCTTCTTCCTTTGATTTTAGTTTCTTAGCAGGAAAAGGCATTTGTTTTTGAACCCACGGTTCCCTTTCATTACCATGTTTCTTAGCAATAAAATCTTCTCTAGTATAATTTTTATTTTTAGCATGCTTTTCAGGTTCATCTTCAACCTCTTCTTTATCAGAAGCATCATTCTTATCATTATCTTTATCATGTTCATTACCACTTTCAGTTTCAGCATCAGAAATAGAAATACTATTAGGATCATTAACAGGTTTAGAGGATTCTACAACATTTTTATGTTTATTTTTCTTTTTCTTAGAATGAGCACTAGTTTTAATTCGTTGAGAATCTTGTTCAACTCTTTTGGGATGCCCTTCAGGATATAGAAGATCCTGAGTAGAAACACCGCCTCTAGTTGTTACTTCATAAGCATGTTTTTCTTTAGCACTATTTTTTTAATAAGTCATTTTGCACCTTAGTGAGTTGATCAATTTGAGTTTGAATCATATGAAAATGTTTAACAAGCATCTTAACATCATTGGAGGTTCTCTCCACAATATGATGCAAATTACTAATAGCTTGATAATTTTCCATTAAATGATTCTCTACTCTCATATTAAAATTTTCTTGCTTAACAATATAATTATCAAACTCATCTAAGCATTGAGCAGGAGGTTTTGAATGCGGAATATCTTCCCTAGTAAAGCGTTGAAGAGAATTTACCTCAATCATGGATGAAGGGGGAATTATCTTGCATAAATCTTCTATGGGAGGTAAGTTCTTCACATCTTCAGATTTAATACCTTTCTCCTTAAGAGATTTCTTGGCTTCCCTCATATATTCATCATTTAATTTAATCAAACCCCTCTTCTTCAATAACATAGTCAGGGCTGGTTCAGGTGTAGTCCAATTATCATGATTCCGGCCTATTTTAGCCAATAATTCTTCAGCTTCGTCTGGAGTTCTTTTCCTGAAAACACAATCAGAACAACTATCCAAATATGCCCTAGACTCAATGGTTAGTCCACTATAAAATATATCAAGTAAATCATGCTTTTCTAGATCATGTCCAGGTCGAGCTCTGATAAGAGAACAAAATCTTGCCCAAGCTTCAGGCAATTTCTCTCCATCTTCCTGGTCAAAACTATAAATTTTCTGCAAAGCAATATGTTGAGCACTAGCAGGAAAGTACTTCCGAAAGAAAACATCAAGCAAACCACTTGGACTATCAATAGAATCAGGAGGAAAACTATTATACCAAGTTTTAGCATCATCCTTTAATGAGAAAGGAAAAAATTTAGCAACAAAATAAGTACGCATCTTGATATCATCAGAAAACAAGCTACTCAAGGTAGAAAGTTCATTCATATGTTCTACAACACTTTCTTTTTCAGTACCACAAAAGGGTGTTTTCTCAACAATAGCTATATGAGATAAATCAAGAGAAAAATCATAATCCTTATCCTTAATGTTAATAGGAGATGTAGCAAATTTAGGATCAGGAGACAGCTTATATCTAATAGTATGTTGTGCAAGAAGCTTTTTAATTTTTCTTGCATCAGTAGTAGCATTGCATTTATCAATAAAATCATCATCAAGTTCCACATAATCTTCATTAGGATCATCACTAGAGTATTCAACAGACTCAGGTGAATTAACAGGTGTAGCAGTATTTTCATTAGGAGTTTCAGCATTTTCAATTTGTCTAGACCTAGCAATTGTAGCATCTTGAAAGGACCCCAATGAACCACTATCATCAAGCACAACAGAAACATCATCAAAATTATAAGAATTTTCAGATTCAGCAGAAGTACCAGCATGTGAAGCTTGTGGTGGTGAAACAAGTTGACTTATCACAGATGGTGAATCAAGAGCGACGAGAGGTACTCGAGTTGTACCTTTTCTTGTAGTGGATGGTAATATGGCGACTTTAGGATCGCGAGATTTACCCATGATGGAGAATTTGCAGCGAACAATATCAATCCAAGTGAACTTCCAAATAAAGCTATGCTCCTCGGCAACGGCACCAGAAAATAGTCTTGATGACCCACAAGTATAGGGGATCGCAACAGTCTTCGCGGGAAGTAAAACCCAATTTATTGATTCGACACAAGGGGAGACAAAGAATACTTGAAAGCCTTAACGGCGGAGTTGTCAATTCAGCTGCACCTGGAAACAGACTTGCTAGCAAGAGTTTATCGGTAGTAACAGTTTTATAGCGAGTAGCGGTGGTAGAAATATCGACGACGGAGTAACAAAGACAGCAGTAGGGATTATAGTAAACAGCAGGATTAAAATACTGTAGGCACAGGGATGGATGAACGGGCGTTGCATGAATGAGAGAAACTCATGTAAGAATCAAAGTAGGGCATTTGCAGATAGTAATAAAACGGTGTCCAAGTACTAAACAATCCATAGGCATGTGTTCCATATTTAGTCGTACGTGCTCGCAATGAGAAACTTGCACAACATCTTTTGTCCTACCAGCCGGTGGCAGCCGGGCCTCTAGGGAATCTCTCTGGAAATTAAGGTACTCCTTTTAATAGAGCACCGGAGCAAAGCATTAACACTCCATGAACACATGTGATCCTCACATCACCGCCTTCCCCTCCGGTTGTCCCAATTTCAGTCACTTTGGGGCCTCGGGTTCCGGACAGCGACATGTGTATACAACTTGCAGGTAAGATCATAAAACTGAAAGGACACGGATGTCGCCTAGAGGGGGGGTGAATAGGCGATTTAAAACTTTTACGAGATGGGCTTAACAAATGCGGAATAAAACTAGCGTTTACTTTGTCAAGCCCAAAGCCTATATACTATGGTTCACCTATGTGCACCAACAACTTATTCTAAGCAAGAGTTCACCTATGTGCACCAACAACTTATGCTAAGCAATACAAGCAAGTATGTGATAGCAAGATATATATAACTTCAAGCACGATGGCTATCACAAGGTAAAGTGCATAAGTAAAGAGCTCGGGTATAGAGATAACCGAGGCACGCGGGAGACGATGATTTATCCCGGAGTTCACACTCTTGCGAGTGCTAATCTCCGGTGGAGAGGTGCGGTTGCTTAGTGCTCCCGAACGCCACAAGAGGCTCACCTTGAGGTGTGGTTGCTCGATGCACACCAACGCCACAAAGGCCTCACCCCAAGATGCGGTACTCACACCACACACCGAACGCCACGAAGGCGCCTCACCTAAATCTCCGGTGACCCTCGCCACAAAGGCCTAGGTCACGGTTCCACTAAGGGATTTCCTTCGAGGCGGAAACCGGGCCTTACACAAAGATTGGGGCACACATCCACAACTTAATTGGAGGCTCCCAACAAATCGCCACAAAGGCCTAGAATCCGTCTAGGGTTCCAAGAACCCAAGAGTAACAACCTTCTTGCTTTCACCACCACGAATCACCGTGGAGAACTCAAACCGATGCACCAAATGCAATGGCAAGAACACCACAAAGATGCTCAAGTCCTTCTCTCTCAAATTCCAACAAAGCTACAAAAGCTATTGGGGGAATAAGAGAGGAAGAACAAATAAGAGGAGGAACACCAAATTTCTCCAAGATCTAGATCTAGTGGATTCCCCTCACAAAGAGAGGGATTTGATTGGTAGGAATGTAGATCTAGATCTCCTCTTCCTTTTCCCTCAAAAAGATTCAAGAAGCATAGGAGGAGTAGAGGGAAAGGGAAGCTCTCAAGGTCAACAATGGTGGAGAGCACAAAGGGGAAGAGATAGCTGCCCAAGGAGGAAGAAGGGGGCTTAAATACCCCCTCCCATCGAAATATGACCGTTTGGGTGTGCTCGGGCCGGATTTTCCGGGCCGGATATTTGCAAAATATCCGGGCCCCAAAAAACGGCTAAGGACATGAGAAAACTGCTCTCGGGATGGGGGCCGGACATTTGGCCGGATATTTGCCCGGATTTGTCCAAAAACCGTATTTTTCCGGGGGGCCGGATTATCCGCCCTAAACTTGGGCCGGAATATCCGCCCCCCGAAAACTAGCGAAACATCAAGCTGAAACGGGCATAACTTTAGCATCCGGACTCCGATTTTGATGATCTTGGGCTTGTTTTAAAGCTAGGAACAAGCTCTACAAGATCATGCAGGAAACCATCATAGTCCAACAAGGGAGGATAGAAACAAATGATGAAAGGTTTGACCTATCTAAAAAAGACATACCGGTAAAACCTCCAATCTTGAAAATGCAACAAGTTGGCCGTGCAAAAACCATTCTTGATGAACTAGAGCTTGTCATGAGAATAAGCACAAGCTCTAAATCATCACATGGATAAGATCCAAATAATAACCAAGAAAGATGATGAACCAAACTCGAAAACGCAACAAGTGATCTATGCAAAATCCGTTTTCGATGAACTAGAGCTTGTCATGAGAATAAGCACAAGCTCTAAAACATCACATGGATAAGGTCCAAATAACAACCAAGAAAGATGATGCAAGGATGCAAAGGTTTGAGCTCTCTCCGAACGATACGATCGAGTTACTCACTCGAGAGCCCTCTTGATAGTACGGCAACTAAACTATAAACCGGTCTCCAACTACACTATGAGACCGGTGAGAAAGAAACCCTATCAAGAGCAAACCTTATACTTGCGCATTCCACTTGAGCTTGATGACGACGATCTTGACCTCAACAAGATGGAACGCCTTTCTTGCTTGTGCTTGCTTGACGAAGTCTTGTAGATTGCTCCCCCATAAACCACCATGGGAGAGCTACTTCTTCGGCGCATCTTCACATAACCATGACCACCATGTGGATTGCTCCCCCATAATCCACCATGGGAGAGCTTCTTCTTCGGCGCATCTTCACATATCCATGATCACCATATGGATGGCAAGACTCAAGCAAAGGATCTCTTCGAGATGGCTCATCTTGAACTTGCACTTCATTTCTTCATTCTTCATCATGTTGATGTCTTGAAGTAACTTGAGGGCTCACTTCATCTTCATCTTCAAGACATACTTGACACTTGATATCCTTCATCAATTTCTTCTTATTGCAACCTTGAAGCCAACATATGGTTCAAGAATTGCCTATGGACAACTCCTACAAATATAACTCAATGCAAACATTAGTCCATAGGGATTGTCATTAATTACCAAAACCACACTTGGGGGCTCCATGCACTTTCAATCTCCCCCATTTTGGTAATTGATGACAATCTCTTTGAGAGAGTTTATATAAGGAATTTAAGTAACAAATAAGTTGAATATATAGAGCAAACTCCCCCATAATATATGCATGTGTGAATGATCTTGACTTTCATTGCATATATTGGCATTCAAAGCCTAGTGGAGTTTCCTCTAAATATTGAACTATGCAAAGCAACAAGATGCAATGCAATAAAGGCACATGCTTAAGCACAAAGCAAAGACATAACCAAATTCCCTTAAACCCTCCAAACTTCTCCCCCATTGGCACCAATTGCCGAAATGGGTGAAAAATTTAGAAGGCCAATATAGTGAGAGTTCCTCCATAGCGTGTGCATTTCTCATAATTTGAGTGGAATCAAATGCACATATCCAATGACGAATATTCGGAAGGAATCACACTATAGATAGGATCAAAGATTGCAAAAAGATAACAAAGTCAAGAAGCTTCAACAAATGAAGCAAGCAACCAAATGAACCACAAAGAGGATACCAAAAGAAAGATAGATATTATGATAAGATCAAGAAGATTGCTCTAAATAATATGAGGAAGCTCCCCAAGGTTTGTGCACAAAACTAGACAATTTGCATTAGAGTATAAAGTGCACAAACATGGAATCATCACTCCCATAATATCATTCAAAAACAAAAGATACCAAGTGAATCAAACTCTAATGATCGCCACAAGATAGTGCTCTAAATCAAATGAGGAAGCTCCCCAAGGTACATGCATAAATTAAAATGTTGTATTTGAATACAATATGCATAACATGGAATCCTCACTCCCTCATTTAAAACACAAACATTTGTAATAGATCATAGATAGAAAAGTAAGCTAAACACTTGCAACAAACAGATAGTTGAGCAACAAGTAAGAGGCACCATAATAAAAAGGCTCAACCAAGAGGATATGTGAAAGGCATGATAAAGCATATTATAAGACTATTACAAGGATGAGCAAAAAGCATCATCATAGTCTTCAAAGAATTATATTGCTTAGCATGACCAATCAACATGCAATAATAAATAAGATATCAAACGGAGATGTATCATCTCTTATGTGTATAAGTTTCTCTAAGTGGGCAATATCACAAAGATATTTATCCACAAAGAAACATGCACACATAAAATAGATACGCAAGAAAAATAGTATGATATCCAAGACGAAGTCATGCAATATACCAATAAGAATTTTTGCTTAATAGCATGGCCAAAGGCTCAATTTTATCTTATTGTACATTCATGAACTTCAACCACAAACAACTAAAATACATCACAAATATCAACAAGGGATAGAAGATAGTTGGGATGCATTTGAAAAGGCAACAAGTATCACAAACGGGGATACCAAAAGAAGTAACTAAATTTGCACTTTCATCTATATTGCACATGTGAGAGCCTTGAGGAATTGATATGCAACAAAATTGCTAGATAGGCATAGTTGGGATGGATGAATTATGAGCATGATTTAAAATACTTCCCAACAAATGCACTCATCTCAAATTACTCACATTCACAATAAAGAGGTTTCATTAAGACTTTTGCAAGAAGCACAACATTTGCAAATCAAGAGATTCATGCCAAGATGCAACCATAAGGTTGGATACAAGAAAAGTATGCATGAGAAGATACTTGTTACCAAGATAGCATTGGTGTGGATGTAGTAGATATGTGTTCGTTGACCATCCTAGCTTGCCTCAAGTTACCATTGAGTCACCACTTCTTTCCAAGAGTGAGACAAGCATTCAATGCATATCCATTGTACCTAACACAAAGGTAAGTACAAAATGGTCCCCAAACTAATTGGGTCCGAAGTAGTTAGACACACTACAACATATAGGACAAACTCCACAATTCTATGTGCATATAGATATGAAATTGAATTTCATGCACATCTTAGCCAAATTAGGATTTGATGGAGTTTACCCTATATATTGGATCAAAGAAAGTGACACATGCCATAAGATATACATATATTAAATATGCATGCACAATACTTTCAAGAACCAAAGGAAGATACAATTTGGACAAAACACCAAATAAACCAAGAGACAATGGTTGTCCAAATTATATCAAAGAATCAAATCAACACAAGATTGACTCCAAAGACTTATCTCATTATAAGAAGCTAATTAAACCTAAACACAAAGGAATGAGATAACCAACTCCCAAGAGAGCAAGGTTCCAACAAATAAACCAAACCCTCGAAACTTTTTATGATGGCACAAAGTACCAAAAAGAAAATTTTATGTCTCCCAAAACCAAATTTTTGATAAAGATCAAGAGATGTTAAGCATTCTAATAATATAGAAGAGCTCCCCCAAGTTTGGTGCATTATCTAGGATTTTTTATATGAATACAAAATGCACAAAACTAGGATCATCACGCTACCTATATCTTCTAACAATGCTAAGAAAGTTTGAATAGACAACTTAGATCCATAAGATGCAAGGAAGACACATGGGAGTCAAAGCACAACAAATTCATGGCAATAAATAAGGCAATATAAATACAAGAGCCAATGTAGATATGATCAATAAATATCTACCTCATAATTGATTACCAATTGTCCTAGGACAAGAGGTATTAGGAAATATTTCCCGGTGGTAGTTTGTAAGTATACATAAGATCATATTTACAACGAACAAAGCATATGGTAAAAGATAAGAGTTAACCATCATGCAAAGATAGTTTCTTGATAGCTTCATTTAGTCATACCAACATGCAAGGCAATTAATAGTATTCATACCAACATGCAAAGCAATTAATAGTATTCATACCAACATGCAAAGCAATTAATAGTATGACTTGAAGCACATGGTTTTCCAAAAATGTATTGAGGGACACGTTGGGAAAAACCATGCCAAGAAAAACTTTCACAAATAAGATCCACAAAGATATTAGCAATGAAGCCATTTAAGCAAATTGGAGCTTGTTTGAGCAAACATGCCACATAGGAGAGAGATAATTTACGGTATCAATTCTATGTGACACAACCTCAAATGTTCACATTTTCTAGGCTTGTAATATGCACAAAGCTTATTACTCCCCCATAATGTGATAAGGAATTTATTTTCACAAGAGGCAAATAAGATCCAAGTAGAGATATTAATGGACATTAGAATTTGAATTTCTCATGAAGATGACATACCACATAGCGACTAGATAATCTCGCAATATCAATTCTAAGTGATATTCCTCATGTACACACATTGTTTAGGATAATGAAATTCCCAAAGGAATATCACTCCCCCAAAATGGGATTGTCCATTAATCGCTCATAAGAGCCATATAAGATACAACAAGATGCAAAGAGGCTCCAACACAAACACAAATACATGGTGTGCAACCCAACATGCATAGACTTGATTTCTCAAGAAAAAGCAAGTAGGAAGCACAACATATACAAACACATGTTAGGAACAAAACTAACACATGCAAAGGGGCGAGTAACTTTCAATATAAATGAGTTGAGCACATGTTACCGCAAGGAGGAACATTGAATATATGATAGAAGCAAGATAACCAAGACTTGGCTTGAGATAATATAAATGATGAAGATCCCTTAATTCTTCATGATGTAGCCAAGTCTCCAATGCCCTCCAAAAAGCACCTATTGATCAAGTTTTGGATTGTTGGTCCCCAACTAAGTTGGGTCCTAAGAGGTTAGTCACAATAGGCTTGGCAACCCAAATGGTTCTTTTCTTGACACCACTTTGAGCACCAACATATTTGGCAAACACATTGCCACCCTCATCCTTACAAAGAGAATAAACATCATCAATGGAGATAGAGTTGGATGAGGTACCAATAGTGCAAAAAGAGGAGATGTGGCCCTTCTCACGGCATATGTAGCAAGTTCTTTTCTTCTCCTTCTTCTCACTAGATTTCTCCACAATGGGAGCATTGGCTTGATTCTTCTTGGGAAGTGGAATTTCTTCAACTTGAGGTTGAATATGAGTTTGAGCTTGAGGCTGCTTCCCTTTTTGCTTCTTCTTCAAAGGGCAAGATCTAACATGGTGCCCTTCAATTTTGCACTTGAAGCAAACAATCTTGGCCGGGTCTTTGACTTGTACTTGGCCATTCTTGTTGTTGTTGTTCTTGGACTTGTTCTTGTTGTTGGATTTGAATCCAAGTCCACTCTTGTCATTGGGGGATTGTTGCACACTTAAGATCGTGTCAAGTTTGCATTTCCCTTCATGACTCTTTACCAAGTTGGTCTTCAAAGAAGTGACTTGGGCCTTGAGCTCTTTGATTTCCTCTACATGGTTAGTAACAACACAAGTACTAGAGGAAGTAGAACCTTCATTGTTAGAGCAACAAGGCAAGGAAGATAATTCATCACAAGATTTAGCAATACTATGAGTGGATGAATTACTAGGACTAGCACATGGCAATATAGCATTTTGGGTAGTAGTGCTAGTATCCACATGAGGCTCACAAGGTGTTGCCTTCGATATGATAGCCTCATGAGCTAACTTTAGCCTATCATGGGAGGCTACAAGATCCTCATGGGAGCTAGAAAGCTTTCCATGATTTTCTTCCAATTTCCCATAATTGCTAGTTAGCAATTCAAGTTGAGCCCTTAGCTCAACATTCTCCTTCAAGATAGATGCTTCACAAGAAGTAGAGTTAGTAGCACAAGCATCATCACAAGACATATTAAGAAGAGAAGGTAACATAGCATGCTCTTTTAAATATGAAGCTTGTAGTTGCTCATATGACTTGGTGAGGATAGAGTGTTCGCTCTCCAAGGCCTTGTGGGCCTTGTCTAGATCATCTAGATCCTTAACAAGTTTATCATGGCCAACACCAACTTTGAACTTTTCATTTTTAAGCAATTTTAATTTAGCTTTAGCATGGTCTCTTTCTTTAGTGAGTTTAGCAAATATTTCATTTTGAGACACCTCAAGGGTTTGAAGTTGCTCCTCAAGAGAGGCTACGGTCTCTTGTTCTTCTTCAAGATCATTCTTTAAAGATGCTACATCATCGGCATACTCTCGTTCAAGAGCACCCGTTTTATCAATGGTGTTCTCATGCATCCAAATAAGTTTTTGGCTCTCAATAGCGGTAGTCAAGATTTCAAAGAAGTGAGAGCTAGCAATTTTATCTTTGTAAAGAACCTTGAATACACTCTCACCTTTATCGCGTAGAGAGGGAACCCAATCCTCTTCTTCATATTCATCCTCATTCTTATCACCACGAGACATATTAGGTTCCATGGTAGGAGGTACCGTGGAACCCTTGGCCATAAGGCATATATGAGGACCGTGAAATAAAGATGAGGAGTTACTTGAGGCTCCTTTCAAGATCTTGTCTTGACCAATAGAATCTTTGGTTTCCTCTACATTGTAAGACACACAACAACTAGAGGAAATAGAATCATTTTTATCATGGCCACAAGACAATGCAAGCATATCATCATTAGATTTTTTCAAGCAACTTACACATGATATGCAAGGACTATCAACACAAGCATGTAAATCATTTCTAGTGCTAGATGTGTTTAAGTCCAAAGATGAAGCATTGCAATGAGATAGAGATGAAGAGTCATCAATAGTAAGCTCAAAATCAATATTGCAATTTTCATCACCACTCACCATATCATTACCTTGTGTCTTACCACACTTTGGTGAAGTGGATGAAGATGAGAACCCATCACGGCCGGAAGTGGAAGCAAAACAATCATCCTCAATGATAGTGGACACATCATATTTATCTTGAAGCTTTGTCCATAATTCATGAGCGCTCCCAAAAGGCATGATTGAAGAAGTAACTACATTGCTCACAACAATGGAAAACACATGAGAAGCAAGAGCATCGAGACAAGAGTTTTTCTCCTCCTCAAGAGATAAATTTTGTGGATCCTTAGGAGAAGAAAAACCCATGTCAAGAAATCGCTCCATGTCCGGGGACATACGCCGCAAAATATTAAGCACATAAATTTTCCATAGATCATAATTTGTGCCATCTAATATAAACAAGTTATTGTGCCCTAATCCCCTAACCGACATCTTTACTCTCAAGGCGGTGAAGCCTAAGAATGAGAGACCTTGCTCTGATACCAATTGAAAGGACACGGATGTCGCCTAGAGGGGGGTGAATAGGCGATTTAAAACTTTTACGAGATGGGCTTAATCAATGCGGAATAAAACTAGCGTTTACTTTGTCAAGCCCAAAGCCTATATACTATGGTTCACCTATGTGCACCAACAACTTATTCTAAGCAAGAGTTCACCTATGTGCACCAACAACTTATGCTAAGCAATACAAGCAAGTATGTGATAGCAAGATATATATAACTTCAAGCACGATGGCTATCACAAGGTAAAGTGCATAAGTAAAGAGCTCGGGTATAGAGATAACCGAGGCACGCGGGAGACGATGATTTATCCCGGAGTTCACACTCTTGCGAGTGCTAATCTCCGGTGGAGAGGTGCGGTTGCTTAGTGCTCCCGAACGCCACAAGAGGCTCACCTTGAGGTGTGGTTGCTCGATGCACACCAACGCCACAAAGGCCTCACCCCAAGATGCGGTACTCACACCACACACCGAACGCCACGAAGGCGCCTCACCTAAATCTCCGGTGACCCTCGCCACAAAGGCCTAGGTCACGGTTCCACTAAGGGATTTCCTTCGAGGCGGAAACCGGGCCTTACACAAAGATTGGGGCACACATCCACAACTTAATTGGAGGCTCCCAACAAATCGCCACAAAGGCCTAGAATCCGTCTAGGGTTCCAAGAACCCAAGAGTAACAACCTTCTTGCTTTCACCACCACGAATCACCGTGGAGAACTCAAACCGATGCACCAAATGCAATGGCAAGAACACCACAAAGATGATCAAGTCCTTCTCTCTCAAATTCCAACAAAGCTACAAAAGCTATTGGGGGAATAAGAGAGGAAGAACAAATAAGAGAAGGAACACCAAATTTCTCCAAGATCTAGATCTAGTGGATTCCCCTCACAAAGAGAGGGATTTGATTGGTAGGAATGTAGATCTAGATCTCCTCTTCCTTTTCCCTCAAAAAGATTCAAGAAGCATAGGAGGAGTAGAGGGAAAGGGAAGCTCTCAAGGTCAACAATGGTGGAGAGCACAAAGGGGAAGAGATAGCTGCCCAAGGAGGAAGAAGGGGGGCTTAAATACCCCCTCCCATCGAAATATGACCGTTTGGGTGTGCTCAGGCCGGATTTTCCGGGCCGGATATTTGCAAAATATCCGGGCCCCAAAAAACGGCTAAGGACATGAGAAAACTGCTCTCAGGATGGGGGCCGGACATTTGGCCGGATATTTGCCCGGATTTGTCCAAAAACCGGATTTTTCCGGGGGGCCGGATTATCCGCCCTAAACTTGGGCCGGAATATCCGCCCTAAACTTGGGCCGGAATATCCGCCCCCCTGAAAACTGGCAGAAACATCAAACTGAAACGGGCATAACTTTAGCATCCGGACTCCGATTTTGATGATCTTGGGCTTGTTTTAAAGCTAGGAACAAGCTCTACAAGATCATGCAGGAAACCATCATAGTCCAACAAGGGAGGATAGAAACAAATGATGAAAGGTTTGACCTATCTAAAAAGACATACCGGTAAAACCTCCAATCTTGAAAATGCAACAAGTTGCCCGTGCAAAAACCATTCTTGATGAACTAGAGCTTGTCATGAGAATAAGCACAAGCTCTAAATCATCACATGGATAAGATCCAAATAATAACCAAGAAAGATGATGAACCAAACTCGAAAACGCAACAAGTGATCTATGCAAAATCCGTTTTCGATGAACTAGAGCTTGTCATGAGAATAAGCACAAGCTCTAAAACATCACATGGATAAGGTCCAAATAACAACCAAGAAAGATGATGCAAGGATGCAAAGGTTTGAGCTCTCTCCGAACGATACGATCGAGTTACTCACTCGAGAGCCCTCTTGATAGTACGGCAACTAAACTATAAACCGGTCTCCAACTACACTATGAGACCGGTGAGAAAGAAACCCTATCAAGAGCAAACCTTATACTTGCGCATTCCACTTGAGCTTGATGACGACGATCTTGACCTCAACAAGATGGAACGCCTTTCTTGCTTGTGCTCGTGCTTGCTTGACGAAGTCTTGTAGATTGCTCCCCCATAAACCACCATGGGAGAGCTACTTCTTCGGCGCATCTTCACATAACCATGACCACCATGTGGATTGCTCCCCCATAATCCACCATGGGAGAGCTTCTTCTTCGGCGCATCTTCACATATCCATGATCACCATATGGATGGCAAGACTCAAGCAAAGGATCTCTTCGAGATGGCTCATCTTGAACTTGCACTTCATTTCTTCATTCTTCATCATGTTGATGTCTTGAAGTAACTTGAGGGCTCACTTCATCTTCATCTTCAAGACATACTTGACACTTGATATCCTTCATCAATTTCTTCTTATTGCAACCTTGAAGCCAACATATGGTTCAAGAATTGCCTATGGACAACTCCTACAAATATAACTCAATGCAAACATTAGTCCATAGGGATTGTCATTAATTACCAAAACCACACATGGGGGCTCCATGCACTTTCAAAAACAATGCATATCATCATGAAACAATAACATGTTCAAATCTGAGATCATGGCACTCGGGACCTAGTGACAAGCATTAAGCATAACAAGTTGCAACAATATCATCAAAGTACCAATTACGGACACTAGGCACTATGCCCTAACAATCTTATGCTATTACATGACCAATCTCATCCAATCCCTACCATCCCCTTCAGGCTACAGTGGGGGAATTACTCACACATGGATGGGGGAAACATGGTTGGTCGATGGAGAGGCGTCGGTGGTGATGATGGCGATGATCTCCTCCAATTGCCCGTCCCGGCAGAGTGCCAGAACAGAGTTTCTGGTCCCGAGACGGAGTTTCGCGATGGTGGCGGCGTTCTGGATGGTTTCTGGCGACTTCGACTTCCCGTCTCGCGTTTTTAGATCGAAACCCTTAAATAGTCCACAGGGGGCGTCAGAGGCTGGCCGAGGTGGCCTCACCATAGGGCGGCGCCCCCCCCCCTCTAGGCCGCGCCGGCCTAGTGTGTGGGAGCCGTGGGCCTCCCCCTGGTCTGCCCTTCTGGCTCCGTGAATCTTCTGGAAAAATAGGCCCTTTGACATTAATTCTGGGGATTTTCCTGAAAGTTGAGTTTCTGCACAAAAACGAGACACCAGGGCAATTCTGCTGAAAACAGCGTTAGTCCGTGTTAGTTGTATCCAAAATACACAAATTAGAGACAAAACAGTAGCAAAAGTGTTCGGGAAAGTAGATACGTTTTGGACGTATCAACGGCTTTCCACAGTTTCTCCCTAGGCAACGACTTCTTGTCCGGTGACTTCTCTGGTGATGGCGTCTTCTCCGGCGAGCACGCAAGCACCTTCTCCAGCGATGGTTGGGTACTTAGGTTAGAAAAGTGCAGCAGGATTAGGAGTCTCGGCCGGCCAGTAGTTTTCGGTGGGAGAGATAAAAGTTGCAAACGAGGGGTGGTTCGTTTGTTGACCACATACTTGACTACCTGCAGGGACACGTGATACCTTCTGGACCCAGGGGCTGGGAAATTAAATCCCCCGGGGGACGCCCAGTACTCCCCATACTAGAAAGTTAGAAAACCTTAGTCCTGCGGTGTACACTTCTAACTCCTCTAAATCAATTTTTTTTGGGAAAGGCCTAAGGCCGTATATTATCTGAATTAAGCCTTACAAGAACATCCTTCCAAGAATAACAAATTACACACAAGTCCTCGAAAAGTTCAGCACAATCTTCATTTTGCATCCCTCAAGCTCGTTGCCACCTCTGGGCTTCCAGTTTGTTAAAGCTCGCATCGGAGAAATCTTGAAAAAAACTTGGGTGCTTGCACAATCTGTGGTAGTGAAGTCGTCGATGTACCCAAAGATGCCAGCAACCATGATATTGAGGGAATATCGTCCCTGAGAAAATAGTACCGAGGTGGGTTAGGAGTTTATCCCCGACTCCGGTAGACAGAGACGGGGGACAGAAAAAATGCAAGTTCCCCGATGAAGTCGTACCTAGCTGAGCTTCATCATGCAGAGATAGAACTAGAGGTCACCAATACGCTGTAACACGGTCTCCTACACATGATGTCGCCGCCGTATGAAAACGCTAATTACCTCATACCTAATTACCAATGATCGGTACCAACCTCCAACTCACTGATGCCCCCGAGGAAGGACAACAATATGGGGCAGCCTTAAGGACCTTTATCCTCATCGATGTCGATATCCCTTCACTGGATAAGAACAACTCGAAGACCCTACATGATCGGAAACAAATATCGGAGGTACCCCCACCCTCCTTCCGCTATAGCAACCGATGGAGGGAAAGGGAACCTGCAGTGGCGTTGGTGAGCCGAGGGGAAAACATGATCGCCTCCTAGTAGCCACTTGAGGACCCTAGAAAATGCTTCATGAGGGACGTCATCATTGTGATGCATGATCCATACCATACCAATCCTCATAGGTTTTCATGCTATAAGGGCCATGGGTTTTCATCTACTAGATCCAATCTTGCTAAGAGCATCCCCAGCCGTTGGAGGCCCTCGGGGCGAATTCCGGATGAAAATAGCCCCGGATTGGATCAATTTTTGGCATGGGGAGCAGTATATTTCCAGTCGTGTGCTCCCCAAGCGGCGCGGCGGCGTGGTGGTTGCTTCGGGGGAGAGAGAAACGTTCGGGACAGAGAACGTGGGGGAGAAAGAGGAGACACGTGGGCGTGGGCGGTTGGTTTTGCTCCATCCGGAGTCCCCGAGAGATCCCCGGGAAACCGAGGATGGCCCGGGGAGTCCGGACGAAATTAGGCCGTTTTCCGGATGAAAACGAGGACCTGGGGGCGTGACTGGGCCGTTTTTCGCCGTCCGGATGTAAAAAACGGCTCGTGGGGGGCTTCTCGGGGAGACGAGTGGAGATGCTCTAATACCCCATCCATGGATGGAGACTTCCTTGGCCATCAGTGAGGCATCTTCCAGCCCCAAGGTCAGCACAACTTCGAAAATGACGAACTCCATGGTCAACTTCACCACCGAGTTTTCATCGTCATCATCCTTGGTGTCATTCAACTACGCCCCGCTCATCATCATCCGCATCGACCCTGACAACTACCTCTATCGGAGGGCTAAGGGTTCGACCATACTTCCTAGTCACCTCCTACTGGGATTCATCGATGGCAGTTTTCGTGCCACTTCTTGGCCTGCTTCCCCACTTCAGCCACCAAGGCTTCCATATCACGCATGATGTGCTTCAGATTGCTCATCCGGATTCGTGGAGACTTAAGCTATATGATCTTGACTAACAAAAAAGCTACTGACTAACAAAACAGGTTACCTACTATAAATGTGTTATAAACAACAACTCGAGTACATTCTTAATACACACCGAATTCGAAAATATCTACGATCATATTTATAATTCTACTGAATATTCAACATGAGAGGTGAGGAAAATATATTTTGGTAGGCTTTTCTAATAATATAGATGCTTTAGAAATAGTCAAAATTTGTTTAGAAGTAATATAACAAAGTATTGTTGCGGAATAATAATGGAGGCATGCTATATCAATAAACTAAATGCTGAATGGATTTGAAAAAACAAACTGTTGTTGAATTACAATTTGTGGATCATCGTTTTGGTAATTTATTAGGACCAGATGATATGGTTAGGTGCGGAACTAAGATACTCCAACATATCCTATGACATGATGCTATGTATGAAAAACGAAAAGATCTGAGCATTCGTGCAGACATCTTAACTGCAAATGACATGTTGAAGTTGTTTTTGAATTATATCTTAGATTATGAGCTTTAAAAATTACAGTCCACACATCAACTAACTCCATACATGGATGGGGATATGTTAGCATTGACTCAGTATACTAGAAAATGCATATGTAACAATACTATAATTTTTTCCAGCCTGCTTGATGACTGCAGTAATAGTCAAGATGGAGGAGGAGCCGGTAATAAGTATCGTGCTCCGCCTGGTGCCTTCAACGAAGAGCATGGTACCAAGTCGGCGCCTGCGTGCAGCCATATAACTTTGGTGAAGTCACAACCTAAATAAAACCAATTGTATCTATTGTTAAACCAAGTCAACTTTCAAATTCCTTCTCCACAAATTTCAGAAATGTTTACTTACTTTTATTTTTTATGTGAATGCCAAATAATGACCATTTCGTGTGCCTTCTTTGTAGATCCTCAATATTAACCCAAGATATAATAAATGAAATTAAGGGCATTTTTTAGTTCAAGACGCAAACTTAACATGTAGTTAAATAATTGCCAAACAAAAAATATTGTTTTTTACTACTCTCTCCTATCCATAATAAGTATCTTTGTTTTATTTCAAATTTAATTAAAAATAAATTAAACCACGGCACTGATTATGGATCGGTGGGAGTAGTAATGATTTAATTGTGTGTTAGTATTAAATTTATAGATAAAAAATCAGTCCAATTCCGCAATAGATATAATGGCATTTTAAAATTCTCCTGGAAGTGTAATCAAGTCAAACAAACAAAAAAGTGCTGCACATCAGTCTCAGTTTTCCCGTAGGTTAAGGGAAAAATATGCAAAATGGAAATGGAGAGGAACAGAGAAATGCAGAAAAAAGTGCATGGTGATGTCGCACCACAGAAATAACATGGTGATGTCTGGTCCATAACAGCTTCGGTTCCTTATCTGCAGAGTTACGTTGCCTCCTATGCATTAGCAAACACAAAGGTGAAAATCTTACCGTTCCCAGCCAAAGCCATTGCCCCCAAGCTGATGAAGTATCAAAACGGGTACCACCGCCTATAGGTTGTCTGAAGGCTGAGTGTAAATACGGGCCGGGCCGCCGGGGTGCTCAGATAAAAAAAGCTGGCTATGGTGTTATAGTCAGAGATGAAAAGGGCAAGGTAATCTGATTGGCTTGGAAATATAGCACATACAGCACCAGCGCCGAAAAAGCCTAGGCTAAAGCATTATTGGAAGGGCTGCATCATATCTGGCAGGCATTGTGAAACAGATTATCAGTGTGTGGTGCAGGCAATCAATTCCCAAACTCTATCATCCTCCTGGAGCATCTACCTGGAGATCAAAGATTTGCTGCGTATAAATCCTATGTTGCAGTTGAGGAAGATCAACCATAGTAGTAATCAGGTGCATATTGTTTGGCAGTTCAGCAACGAGTGTGTCAGCATTATTGATTATAAGAACATCAATAAACTAAAGCTCGCGGTTTCCCTACAAAAAAATGCAAAAGGAAATGTGTGTGTGTGTGTGTGTGTGGGGGGGGGGGGGGGGGGGGGTTCGGAGAAATGCGATGGCTATACATCAGTTTCTATCTTCTGGAAAATTGCGGCATGATCCTTGAGCATTGTTGCGGACTGAGTATTAAAGTGCAAAATTGACATTAACTGTCATCCAAAACACTTAATTTAAGATATAAATCGTTCCTCCAAATTGATGGCTATAGATCAGTTTGTATCTTCTGCAAAATTGCGGCATGATCCTTGTTGCGGACTGAGTATTAAAGTGCAAAATTTACATAAATCTTAGCTGTATATCAAACCAGTGATCTCATCCCAATTGGTCTTTTCTGGGCACAAGCAAATATTTAAGATAATCATGAGTTTGTGACATTGCGGACCTAAAAACAGGGGCGGCAGCAGAGAACATTAATAGTTGGCTGAACAGATAAGAAAAGAAGAGCAGATCGGTACACTTGAAATCTAAACACTTTGCCCATCCAACAGAAGGAACAGCAGACATACATATATAAAAGGTCTCTAGGCAGAGAACATCAAAAAAGAAATAGAGCGGGCACAGATCACTTCGATAGCTAAGGATAAAAACATGTGTTCACTAATCATATATTGACAACCGTAAAGAAATTTGGTTCCCTCCATTCAAAAAAGGATGTTGAAGGTTTGTCCAAATTTAGATGTATCTATACACTAAAAGGTGTAGATATCTCTGAATTCGGATAAAACTTACAACATTTTTCTGTGGACAGAGGTAGTACTAAGACTCAACTTATAACTCTGAGACGGACAGGATGCTAAGACTACTTATTCAACTGATCCATGCCGAGCTTTCCAATTGGACGACCTAACGGTTGCCCGCTCAAACAAACTTCTTCTTGGGCCTCAGCTGAAAACACATGAGATCAAACCATCTATCAGCAAGACACGCTCAAACTGGATCTTAACATCTTAAATCCTGTTCTCAGCCGCTAATCGAAAAACAAAAGCTATATATGATCACCTCGTTGGTGTGGCCGCACTTCTTCTTGCGGCAGTTGGTAGCCCTGGGGGGGAGGCGCGCGTAGCACCTGCAGCGAGAAAAGCAACGGTGAACAGAGATACAAAATCAACTGATCAATCGAAGGAAATCTGAGACGATCTGACGGGCCTGGATGGCTCGATAGATAATTGTACACGTACTTGCGGCAGACCATCTTACTCTCGTTGAACTTGAGAGCGAGCTGCAAGAGGTTGGGCGGGATGCCCTTTGGACGGCCGCCGCGGGTGCCACCACGGAGGCGGAGCACCAGGTGGAGCGTCGACTCCTTCTGGATGTTGTAGTCGGCCAGCGTGCGGCCGTCCTCCAGCTGCTTCCCGGCGAAGATCAGACGCTGCTGGTCCGGCGGGATTCCTACACACAACATACATCGTGCAGGCTCAGCAAAATTAAGGAGCAGTTAGCAGCTACGATCATATATATACGAGCAGTTCACATATAGATCCTACCTTCCTTGTCTTGGATCTTAGCTTTGACGTTATCAATGGTGTCGCTGCTCTCGACCTCGAGGGTGATGGTCTTCCCCGTCAGGGTCTTCACGAAGATCTGCATCTTACCGGAACGACCAACCGCAGGTCCGCTAGCTCTCGCTCGAGGTAGGGTTCGCGTAGCGTGATGGTGGTCGTGAATCGTGATGGGAATGCAGAGTTACCACATCGAGGGAGTCCTTATATAGGGGAACGGAGAGGAGGAAAACGCAGGCGCTACGAAAACCCTTTGCATGATCGTAACTGCATAATAAGGTAATTAACGTCTCCCCCACGTATACGACGTTAACCGCTCGTTCAAATTAATCATCGATATTGCTCACATGTTTAAGAGAAAAATCTTGATTGGCTTCTTTTTAACTAAAAATATGGATTATATCTTATTCTTAAACGGAATAAATGGATTGCGTTCTTCAACGGAAAATCAGGAACTCTTTTTTTTAGAAACATCAGGAACTTTTCTTGATGGTGACTGATTCATGGCAGGCAACTGGGGCCGGACCATATGCTGCCTTCCTGTGCATAGGCCCATATGCAGGGTTTCTCTGATGCCACTTTCAATTCTGAATGGGGAATGTCAATTCTTAATGTCAAGCAGGTAGGCAACTATTTCATAGAATGAAAATCTTAACGGTTCTGCGAAAGTGCGAATACAGAATCACCCTTACACGGCTGAAATGTCATTCAGCATTACGCATCTCTTGTCTGGAAGAAGAAGAAAGAAAGCATTACGCCTAGTGCAGACTCTGCAACGTATAGTCGTACAAGTACAAACAAAATTCCGTCAAGCAGCTTTGGCCAGCTCCCTGTCCACGGCCGCCAGCTCCCTGTCCACGGCCACCTTGAGGAAGCTCCCTTCCTCGACGACCATCTGCACGGGCAGGAACCCGAGCCCGCTGGCGACGGCGAGCATGACCTCCTTCATCTCCGCACGGAACTCCTTCTTGTCCACGGCACCGTCGCCGTCTCGGTCGAAGCGCGCGAACAGGCCACGGTAGAGCCCCGCTAGCTCGTCGGGACCGACGATGCCGGCCTCGTCGACGCCGAAGTGCTTCTCGAGGACCCGGAGGCTCATGAGCTCCGCGGCCATCTCGGCGTAGGAGAGCAGGCCGTCGTGGTTGGCGTCGAGGGCGGCGAAGCGGCCGTCCACGGAGGCGTTGAAGGCGCCCTCGTCCTCCACGAAGCTCTGCACCGTCCTCCCGTCCAGGATCTCCACGCTCATCTTGGAAAAAAACTGTGTCTGATCTGTGCTAGTAGCTTTCTTTTAGCCTGCTATGTCGATTGGTTTGAGGAAATGGAAGAGTTGCTCTCGGCTATTTATAGTGGTGCGTCAGTTGGGGTTTTCCGGTTTGAAGTGCTTGGGTAAGATGCTGTGGGACGTGCTTGAAATGTAAGCCAAGGACGTGTTGGGTTTCTCCAGGCTGCAGCTTAAACTGTGATGGTTTCGGCCCGCGCCGCACCACGGTGTTGACGGAAGCGGCGGCATCTGGTGCCGCGGAATTTTTACGCGGAGAATATACGCTGCGATGGCGTGTGAGCGGTCATTCTGGATCCTGGAAGCTCGACGCAAAGTGCCGTCTTTGCTGCCTTGACTGTTGCCGAAGGCCCCTGTTTGTCTTTCTCATACGGTTTTGCAAGTTTGCTTGGAGCAGCAGCTGGATTCCGCAGTTGAAAAATGGTCCTAAAATTTGGAGTGCTCAGGATTCGGTCAACTGTGGCCACAACTTTTCCAGAAGCTTCTCCTGCATTTGCCAGTGATCCGTCCTTGCCTGTTGCCCACTTGCCCTCGGATCACGATCAACGGGACATATGGTCGCCAACTAAAGCTTTAGGTCCACGGCAATATCTTATCTTTCTTTATTTTCATTCGTTTTTTTTTTCTGTTTTGCCTGCTGTTTTTGTTCTCTTTTTTGCGTTTTCAAAATTTTCAAAAAGAAATCTGATTTTTTTGAATAATTGTACTTTTAAAAATGTCAATAGTTTCCAATTTGAACATATTTGAAATTTGAAAATTTTCACAAGTTTGAAAAAATCCAATTTTTTATTTATTGTGCATGAACATTTCCCGATTTAAATTTTTTTTCGTATATGAACAAGTTTTTAACTCGAACAATTTTTAAATAGATTTTTTTAATATGAACAAATTTTGAATTTGAATGATTTTCAGATTTGAACATTTTTCAAAATTGAACAATTTTTAGATTTTAACTTTTCAAATTTGAACAAAAAGTAAAAAAGGAAAATAAACAAAAAAAATAAAAAGAAACTAAAAAAGAAACTGAAAAGAAACTGAAAAGAAAAAAGAAAAGGAAAGAAAAAACAAAAAAAACAAAAGGCATAAATAAATGGAAAACCAGGCCGGCCCATACCACCCGGCGGGGGTGCGCGCGCAGTAACGACGACCTGGTCGGTTTATAGGAATTGTCGTGGATCCTACACAATGGATTATGGGCAACCTATAGTTTCTACCCAGATACAGGGCACAGTTGAACTAAAATATCGGCCCATAAAAAAAGCAAGCATGGAACCGCGGGGAGCGCCCACAGGTAAATCCTTTCTGCAACACTAGTCGATGGCTGCAAAGCGCCGCACCACCTCCCACTCACCCCACACACGAGTGGGAGCGTCCACTCGTAAATCTCTAGAATTTTATTTCGTAATTAGTTTGAAATTTTAAAATACAAATTTTGAGTGTTCAAAATAAAGAGCTTCATGTAGCTCTGTCTCCAAACCCCCATATAAAGTAGTACCCTACCTAGTTCTTGTACCGCTATATATTTACTTTGTAGAGTTTTTTACCCAATATATAAACACTCAACCCGGCCTAGGTAGAGGGTCCGGTTCCTGGCTTTCGTACAATTTTCAATTCTGAATGTCAAGCTGCACTACGGGAAAAAAACGGCATTGCCGTGCAGCCAATCATTGCCGTGCGCCCACTGCACGGCAAAGACATTTTTGTCGCGCGCAGCAAGCAGCACACACAGCAAAGACAAACCGCACGGCAAGGCCTGAGCGCAGCACACGTCAATGAATCCATGCACGGCAAAGTCAGCAGTGACGCACGGCAACGAACCTGTGCACGGCAAAGTTCAAACAAATCGCACTTCAAAGAAACGACGACGGCAAAGTCCCTACAAGCCGCACGACAAAGAAATAGTGCACGGCAAATGCTCTGGACGTTGCCGTGGCGCACCCTTTGCCGTGCGGATAGACAAGTTGGCACGGCGTTCCTTTCTTTGCCGTGCGCCAACATACATTTTATTTGTTTTTCTTTCTATTTTATTTCATCTAATACTTTTTTTTAATTAGTTTTACTTTTTGATGACTATTTATTAGTGTTACTTAAGATAATGTGCAATATAAAATTACTCTCCATGTTCATCCCCCCACATATATCAGGGTTTCAGAGCAATCTGCGCTTCGGAAAATCAGCTAAGTGTTATCGCCCAAATGTGAGGAAGGTCACACCGGGGAGCTACTTTTGCACCATTACATCTTCCACCACACTTTCACACATATCATAGGTCCACATGCAAGATTTGGTGGGATTCCGGTGCTCCGGCGGTCATTCTACCCTCCCCCCCCCCAAAAAAACAGCGGTATTTGTGCCCCGGCGGGTCTACCACCTAGATTTCTCCGCGCGAGGGTGAACCAATGTACCTTTTCATTCTTTTAGGTTTGTTTAGGACATATACACATGGAGAACCAAGATTGGGACCCTTTGGCACATATACCCGCAGCTAGAGCCATTCACACGATCGAGGGTGTGCCTGATCTACTGGTTAGGGTTAGCTTTAGGGTTAGGGCTAGGGTTTAGGGGGTAGGGCTAGTGTTTAGGGTCAAGGTAAGGATTTAGGGTTAGGTATAGGTTTAGGATTTAGGGTTAGGGTTAGGATTTATGATGCAGGGTTTTGCAGCTTTGGTGTCAGCACGTGTAGTTAATGCTTTAGGGTCTAGGGGTTTAGGGCTCGAAGCCTCCCCAGTTTAGGGTTTAGGATTTAGGGGAGATACTTTTGCACCATTAAACCTTTCACCACACTTTCACACATATCATAGGTCCACATGCAAAATTTGGTGGGATTCCGGTGCTCCGGCAGTCGTTTTCCCCCTCCTCCCCCCAAAAACAGCGGGATGTGTGCCCCGGCGGGTCTACCCCCCTAGATTTCTGATGGGATTCGTAGCATAGAAAACAAAAAATTTCCTACCGCAAGAACGAAAACACAAGCCAAGATCTAATCTAGTAGACGGTAGCAACGAGAAGATCATGAGACTAACCCTCGAAGATTTTTAAAGCCTACGAGATTAGATCTCGTGGTGGATGTAGTCGATCACTTGCCGCTTGCAAAAGCGCGTAGAAGATCTTGACCGCTTGCAAAAGCGCGTAGAAGAACTTGACGGTGCCACAATCGGGCAGCACCTCCGTACTCGGTCACACGTACGGTGTTGATGAAGAGGACGTCCTCCTCCCCGTTCCAGCAGGCAGCGAATGTCGTAGATCCTCCTCGCAATCCCGCCATCACGACGGGCGTGGTGACGGTGGTGGTGGAGATCTCCGGCAGGGCTTCGCCGCAAGCGCTGCGGGAGAAGAAGGAAGTGGAGGGAGTAGCTAGGGTTTGGGCGCAGGGTGGTGCTGCGACTTGGGGAGCTAGGGATGCGACTTGAGGTGCCCTTGGGGTGCCCCTTGGCCTCCTTAAATAGGTGGCCAAGCCCCTTGGGTCGTCCAAAAACCTGCCCCCAAGTTTGACTGAGTTCCGATAGGTTTCCGGTTCCGAAAACCTAGTCCTACTCGGATTCTTTTGCCAATTCCGAAATTGCATTAAGGAAAGACTCCTTTTCCCTTAAGGCAACGTGGTTGCACCTATTATGGAACCCTCCGGACTTCCTTAGACATCCCGGGTCGTCCCGGACACTTCCGGAACCTTCCATAATATTCCGGACTATTCCGATCCTTCCAAAACCTTCTAGAAGCTCCGGTCAAAACGCCGGACTTTTTCCGAACCCCGGAAAATGACTTCCCATATATGAATCTTATTCTCCGGACCATTCCGAACCTCCTCGTGATGTCTCGGATCCCATCCGAGACTCCGAACAACATTCGAGCCCCATTCCATATTCCATATCTACTTAAAACAACATCAAACCTTAAGTGTGTCACCCTACGATTCGAGAACTATGCGGACATGATCGAGACTCCTCTCCGATCAATAACTAATAGCGGGACCTGGAGATCCATAATAGCTCCCACATATTCAACGATGACTTCTTGATCGATTGAACCATTCACATACGATACCGATTCCCTTTGTCACGCGATATTCTACTTGTCCGAGGTTTGATCATCGGTATCTCTATACCTCGTCTCCTGACAAGTACTCTTTACTCGTACCGTGATATGTCATCTCTTATGAACCATTCATATGCTTGCAAGCTAATTAGACGACATTCCACCGAGAGGGCCCAGAGTATATCTATCCGTCATCGGGATGGACAAATCCCATTGTTGATCCATATGCCTCAACTCATACTTTCCGAATACCTAATCCCACCTTTATAACCACCCATTTACGCGAGTGGCGTTTGATGTAATCAAAGTACCCTTCCGGCATAAGTGATTTATATGATCTCATGGTCGAAGGACTAGGTAACTATGTATTGAAAGCTTATAGCAAATGAACTTAATGACGTGATCTTATGCTACGCTTAATTGGGTGTGTCCATTACATCATTCACATAATGACATAACCTTGTTATTAATAACATCCAATGTTCATGATCATGAAACTATGATCATCTATTAATCAACAAGCTAGTTATACAAGAGGCTTACTAGGGACTCCTTGTTGTTTACATAACACACATGTATCAATGTTTCGGTTAATACAATTATAGCATGGTATGCAAACATTATCATAAACACAAAGATATATTATAATAACCATTTTATTATTGCCTCTTGGGCATATCTCCAACAATTTCTCCGTGCGAGGGTGCACCAATGTACTTTTTCATTCTTTTAGTTTTTTTAGGACATATACACATGGAGAACCAAGATTGGGGCCATTTGGCACATATACTCGCAGCTAGAGCTATTATCACACGATCGAGGGTGTGCCTGATCTACTGGTTAGGGTTAACTTTAGGGTTAGGGCTAGGGTTTAGGGGTAGGGCTAGTGTTTAGGCACTAGTGGAGAAGAGGCCTTTGGTCCCAAGCCCCTGGGAGCAAATGTCCCCGTTCTGAACCAAACCGGGACTAATGGGGGGCATTGGTCCCGGTTCGTTCCGCGCTGGGCGGCCCACCCATTGATCTCGGTCAGTTTTGGGCCTCTGGTCCCGGTTTGTATTACAGCAGCAGGGCGCGGCTGCCTATGTCAGGCCTCCGATCCCTTTAGTCCCGGTTTGTAATACAATATGGATACAGGGCGCAACAGATGTTCAGTACGAAGATTACTATCCAATGGCTCAAGTCGTAAACAAGTATAGATACGGATATGATCTCGTCAAACCTGGCAAGCTCGCGTGTCTAGGGACTCAGATGCGAAGGTTGCATGAATGGTACCTGCAAGCCTGTCGAAGAGGTGATCTCTACCTCATGGTGCATCTTAGAGATGAGCATTACTTCCGGGGGCGGGAGGAGATAAGCCTTGAGTTAGAAGAATTGTTTTAGTTATTCAATCAAGACGCCCTCGACAAATCTGTCATCAGTTGCTACTGCTTGTAAGTGATTTATTATGTAATTAAGTCTGTAGCTCAGCTCATTCATTTGCACTAAGAATTATCCTCACTATATTCTTTGTGTACGCTATATATATTAATTATGTAGAATGAAGAAGCTCGAATACAAAAGAGGCAAGCTCCACGATATGGGGTTCATTGACCCAAACACAGTTCATGAAGTTACGGTTTGACAGTACGCCAAGAACACAGAGGACAACATGCTAAGGTTTTTAGTGAAGCAAACAAACAAAGAGGATATATTCTTTCCCTACAACTTTAAGTGAGTGTTATAACATACATTATGCTTGTGCAGCTTCAGTTTTATTCTCGTAATCATTGAGCTATGCTTGTGCAGCTTCCACTTTATTCTCCTAATCATTGATCTTAACAAAGGAGTCGTACTTGTCATGGACTCGAAATGTAAAGAACATGCGGAATGGGCGGATATGGCTGCCATCCTCCAGAGGCAATTTCAATCAATTTCGTATCGGCATCTTCATCTATTCTAATTCGACGATATCATCAACTAATCAATAACTCATTTACTCATTTTTTTCTTTGTCGGGCAGGGCTTGGAAACGGTTCATCAATACTGTTCCGGGTAAATGGAAATCAGAGCTTACATTTAAAGATTACCCTGTAAGTAGTTGATACGTCTCAAACGTATCTATAATTTCTAATGTTCCATGCTAGTTTTATGACAATACTTACATGTTTTGTTCACACTTTATATCGTTTTGATGCGTTTTCCGGAACTAACCTATTGACGAGATGCCGAAGGGCCGGTTCTTTGTTTCTGCTGTTTTTGGTTTCAGAAATCCTAGTAAGGAAATATTCTCGGAATCGAACGAAATGAATGCCCAGCATCCTATTTTTGCACAAAGCTTCCAGAACACCCGAGAGCCAGCAGAGAGGGGCCACAGGGCCACCAGATGATAGGGCGGCGCGACCAGGGCCTGGGCCGCGCCCCCCTACTGTGTCGTCGCCTCATCAGCCCTCCAACTCCGCCTCTTCGCCTATTTAAAGGTCCCTGACCTAAAACCTCGAGACGAAAAAGCCACGGTACGAGAAACCTTCCAGAGCCGCCGCCATCGCGAAGCCAAGATATGGGGGATAGGAGTCTCTGTTCCGGCACGCCGCCGGGACGGGGAAGTGCCCCCGGAAGGCTTCTCCATCGACACCACCGCCATCTTCATCAACGCTGCTGTCTCCCATGAGGAGGGAGTAGTTCTCCATCGAGGCTAAGGGCTGTACCGGTAGCTATGTGGTTAATCTCTCTCTGTACCCCAATACAATGATCTCATGAATTGCTTTGCATGATTGAGATCCATATGATGTGCTTTGTATCACTATTAGTCTATGTGCTACTCTTGTGATGTTATTAAAGTATTCTATTCCTCCTTCACGGTGTAATGGTGACAGTGTGTGCATCGTGTAGTACTTGGCGTAGGCTATGATCATAATCTCTTGTAGGTTATGGAGTTAATTATTACTATGATAGTATTGATGTGATTTATTCCCCCTTCATAGTGTAAAGGTGACAGTGTGTATGCTATGTTAGTACTCGGTTTAAATTGCAAAGATCTATTATGCTCTAAAGGTTACTTAAATATGAATGCCGAATGTTGTGGAGCTTGTTAACTCCGGCATTGAGGAGCTCTTGTAGCCCTACACAACGAATGGTGTTCATTATCAAACAAGAGTATATGTAGCACAAAGGAAGAGAACATATTTATTTATGTGATCAATGTTGAGAGTGTCCACTAGTGAAAGTATGATCCCTAGGCCTTGTTTCCAAATACGCAATCATCGATTGTTTCTTGTTTTACTTGCATCTTTACTTCCTGCAATATTGCTACCATCAATCTGCACGCTGAGCAAACACTTTTACGACGCCGTTACTACTTGCTCATATTCATTCATACCACTTGTATTTCACTATCTCTTCGCCGAACTAGTGCACCTATACATCCGACAAGTGTATTAGGTGTGTTGGGGACACAAGAGACTTCTTGTATCGTGATTGCGGGGTTGCTTGAGAGGGATATCTTTGACCTCTTCCTCCCCGAGTTCGATAAACCTTGGGTGATCCACTTAAGGGAAACTTGTTGCTGTTCTACAAACCTCTCGCTCTTGGAGGCCCAACACTATCTACAAGAATAGAAGCACCCGTAGACATCAAGCACTTTTACGGCGCCGTTGCGGGGAGGAAAGGTAAAAGGCACTCATACTTCGGTCCCAGGTAACTAAGTACTTTTCTGTTGCCGTTGTGTGAGTGCTCGAAGCTATTTCCTTTAGATCCTGCAATTGCATCTTTTTGTTTCTTGTTAAATACTAGTAAGGCATAATGGGAAACATCTGTGAGCTTTTTAAACTATTTCCTGAGTCAAGACATGAATGGTTTAATGCGAAAATTAAAAAACCTATGGAACCTTATTTGCATGCTAGTAGTAATATTAGTATGAACGCTTTGAACACCATTGTTGATAATGATATAGAAAGTTCTAAGCTTGGGGAGGTCGGTTTTGATGAAAATGATCTCTTTAGCCCTCCGGGTATTGAGGAGAAAGTTTATGTTGATTATGATATGCCTCCCATGTATGATGATTATAATGATAGTGGTCTTTTGGTGCCGCCTACTATGGAGAGTAAAGTTTATTATGATGATACTATACCTCCTATATTTGATGATGAGAATAATAATGATAGCTACTTTGTTGAATTTGCTCCCACTACAACTAATAAAATTGATTATGCTTATGTGGAGAGTAATAATTTTATGCATATAGCTCATGATAAGAATGCTTTATGTGATACTTATATTGTTGAGTTTGTTCATGATGCCTCCGAAAGTTATTATGAGAGAGGAAAATATGGTTGTAGAAATTTTCATGTTACTAAAACACCTCTCTATATGCTGAAATTTTTGAAGTTACACTGGTTTTATCTTCCTATGCTTGTTACTTTGCTCTTCATGAACTTGTTTATTTACAAGATTACTATGCATAGGAAGCATGTTAGACTTAAATGTGTTTTGAATTTGCTTCTTGATGCTCTCTTTTTCTTCAACTCTTATTTCTTGCGAGTGCATCATTAAAATTGCTGAGCCCATCTTAATGGCTATAAAGAAAGAACTTCTTGGGAGATAACCCATGTGTTTATTTTGCTACAGTACCTTTGTTTTATATTTGTGTCTTTGAAGTTGTTACTACTGTAGCAATCTCTCTTATCTTAGTTTTTTTGCATTGTTGTGCCAAGTAAAGTCTTTGATAGCAAGGTTCATACAAGATTTGGATTACTGCGCAGAAACAGATTTCTGTCTGTCACGAATATGGGCAGGGCTCTCTGTAGGTAACTCAGAAAAATCTGCCAATTTACGTGCGTGATCCTCAGATATGTACGCAACTTTCATTCAATTTGGGCATTTTCATCTGACCAAGTCTGGTGCCACTTTAAAATTCGTCTTTACGGACTGTTCTGTTTTGACAGATTCTGCCTTTTATTTCGCATTGCCTCTTTTGCTTGTGTTGGATGGATTTCTTTGTTCCATTAACTTCCAGGTAGCTTTGGACAATGTCCAGAAGTGTTAAGAATGATTGTGTTACCTCTGAACATGTGAATTTTTGATTATGCACTAACCCTCTAATGAGTTTGTTTCGAGTTTGGTGTGGAGGAAGTTTTCAAGGGTCAAGAGATGAGGATGATATACTATGATCAAGAAGAGTGAAAAGTCTAAGCTTGGGGATGCCCCGGTGGTTCATCCCTGCATATTTCAAGAAGACTCAAGCATCTAAGCTTGGGGATGCCCAAGGCATCCCCTTCTTCATCGACAAAATTATTAGGTTCCTTCTCTTGAAACTATATTTTTATTCGGTCACATCTTATGTACTTTACTTGGAGCGTATGTTTGTTTTTGTTTATGTTTGAATAAGTTCATCCTTGTGTGGGAGAGAGACACGCTCCGCTGTTGCGTATGAACACATGTGTTCTTAGCTTTACTCTTAATGTTCATGGCGAAGGTTGAAACTGCTTCGTTAATTGTTATATGGTTGGAAACAGAAAATGCTACATGTGGTAATTGGTATAATGTCTTGAATAATTTGGTACTTGGCAATTGTTGTGCTCATATGGATCATGTTTAAGCTCTTGCATCATGTACTTTGTACCTATGAATGAAGAACTACATAGAGCCTGTTAAAATTTGGTTTGCATGATTGTTCTCTAGAGTCTAGATATTTTCTGGTTAAGGTGTTTGAACAACAAGGAAGACGATGTAAAGTCTTATAATGCTTACAATATGTTCATATGTGAGTCTTGCTGCACCGTTTGTACTTGAGTTTGCTTAAAACAACCTTGCTAGCCTAACCTTGTATTGAGAGGAATTCTTCTCGTGCATCCAAATCCTTGAGCCAAAAACTATGCCATTTGTGTCCACCATACCTACCTACTACATGGTATTTCTCTGCCATTCCAAGCAAATACTTCATGTGCTACCTTTAAACAATTCAAAAGCTATTATCTCTTATTTGTGTCAATGTTTTATAGCTCATGAGGAAGTATGTGGTGTTTATCTTTCGATCTTGTCATTTACTTCGGACAGACTTTCACCAATGGACTAGTGGCATATCCGCTTATCCAATAATTTTGCAAAAAGAGCTGGCGCGGGGTTCCCAGCCCCCAATTAATCAACCTTCATTAATAATTCTCTTCACATGTTTTGCTCTGATTCATTAGTAAGCAACTTAATTTTGCAAATAGACACTCCTTTATGGTATGTGAATGTTGGAAGGCACCCGAGGATTCGGTTAGCCATGGCTTGTGAAAGCAAAAGGTTGGGAGGAGTGTCAACCATAAACTAAACTAAAGTACATGTGTAAACAAAAGAGAAGAGGGATGATCTACCTTGCTGGTAGAGATAACGTCCTTCATGGGAGCCGCTCTTGAAAGTCTGGTTGATAAGGTAGTCAGAGTACCCGCTACCATTCATTGACAACAACAAACACCTCTCAAAACTTTACTTTTATGCTCTCTATATGATTTCAAAACTTAAAAAGCTCTAGCACATGATTTAATCCCTGCTTCCCTCTGCGAAGGGCCATTCTTTTACTTCATGTTGAGTCAGTTTACCCACTTCTTTCTATCTTAGAAGCAAACACTTGTGTAAGCTGTGTGCATTGATTCTTACATGTTTACCTATTGCACTTGTTATATTGCTTTATGTTGACAACTATCCATGAGATATACATGTTGCAAGTTGAAAGCAATTGCTGAAACTTAATCATCCTTTGTGTTGCTTCAATGCCTTCTACTTTGAATCTATTGCTTTATGAGTAACTCTTATGCAAGTCTTATTGATGCTTGTCTTGAAAGTAATATTCATGAAAAGTCTTTGCCATATGATTCAGTTGTTTAATCATTATCTTTACCATTGCTTTGAATCACTTCATTCATCTCATATGCTTTACAATAGTATGATCAAGATTATGATAGCATGTCACTTAAGAAATTATCATTATTATCGTTTACCTACTCGAGGGCGAGTAGGAACTAAGCTTGGGGATGCTTGATACGTCTCAAACGTATCTATAATTTCTTATGTTCCATGCTAGTTTTATGACAATACTTACATGTTTTGTTCACACTTTATATCGTTTTGATGCGTTTTCCGGAACTAACCTATTGACGAGATGCCGAAGGGCCGGTTCTTGTTTTACGCTGTTTTTGGTTTCAGAAATCCTAGTAAGGAAATATTCTCGAAATCGGACGAAATCAATGCCCAGCATCCTATTTTTCCACGAAGCTTCCAGAACACCCGAGAGCCAGCAGAGGGGGGCCACAGGGCCACCAGATGATAGGGCGGCGCGGCCAGGGCCTGGGCCGCGCCCCCCTACTGTGTCGTCGCCTCGTCAGCCCTCCGACTCCGCCTCTTCGCCTATTTAAAGGTCCCTGACCTAAAACCTCGAGACGAAAAAGCCACGGTACGAGAAACCTTCCAGAGCCGCCGCCATCGCGAAGCCAAGATCTGGGGACAGGAGTCTCTGTTCCGGCATGCTGCCGGGACGGGGAAGTGCCCCCGGAAGGCTTCTCCATCGACACCACCGCCATCTTCATCAACGCTGCTGTCTCCCATGAGGAGGGAGTAGTTCTCCATCGAGGCTAAGGGCTGTACCGGTAGCTATGTGGTTAATCTCTCTCATGTACCCCAATACAATGATCTCATGAATTGCTTTGCATGATTGAGATCCATATGATGAGCTTTGTATCACTATTAGTCTATGTGCTACTCTTGTGATGTTATTAAAGTATTCTATTCCTCCTTCATGGTGTAATGGTGACAGTGTGTGCATCGTGTAGTACTTGGCGTAGGCTATGATCATAATCTCTTGTAGGTTATGGAGTTAATTATTACTATGATAGTATTGATGTGATTTATTCCCCCTTCATAGTGTAAAGGTGACAGTGTGTATGCTATGTTAGTACTCGGTTTAAATTGCAAAGATCTATTATGCTCTAAAGGTTACTTAAATATGAATGCCGAATGTTGTGGAGCTTGTTAACTCCGGCATTGAGGAGCTCTTGTAGCCCTACACAACGAATGGTGTTCATTATCAAACAAGAGTATATGTAGCACAAAGGAAGAGAACTTATTTATTTATGTGATCAATGTTGAGAGTGTCCACTAGTGAAAGTATGATCCCTAGGCCTTGTTTCCAAATACTGCAATCATCGCTTGTTTACTATTTTACTGCATCTTTACTTCCTGCAATATTGCTACCATCAACTGCACGCCATCAAGCACTTTTCTGACGCCGTTACTACTGCTCATATTCATTCATACCACTTGTATTTCACTATCTCTTCGCCGAACTAGTGCATCTATACATCTGACAAGTGTATTAGGTGTGTTGGGGACACAAGAGACTTCTTGTATCGTGATTGCGAGGGTTGCTTGAGAGGGATAGCTTTGACCTCTTCCTCCCCTGAGTTCGATAAACCTTGGGTGATCCACTTAAGGGAAACTTGCTGCTGTTCTACAAACCTCTGCTCTTGGAGGCCCAACACTGTCTACAAGAATAGAAGCACCCGTAGACATCAGTAGTACTATATATATAGCTATGTCCGTGAATCTCTTTGATATTTTCTTTCAATACGATGCTTGATTATTAGTTTGATCGAACTATTTTTTCGTAAAGTGTATGAGGCAGGAACCTGGGAATAACTTATATGGATACTACGTCTGCGACTTCATTCGTGAGATGTCCTGTCACACGGATGCGGAGGAAGCTATACTCCACACTCGTGTACGTGAACAATATTTCACAATTAATTTTATTACCATCAATTGTATTGAGTTCCATTCATATATATATTGATCTTCTTTTTTTTTAATATAGATGATACTGTTGGAGATATGCCCAAGAGGCAATAATAAAAGGGATTTCTATTTTCGTGCCCCTGGTTCGTTAGTTGTACTCAGTTTTCCCCAGTCCCTTAGTTTTTCCTCAGTTTTCCCCTCCTCTAGTTTGAAACACGCACAAGTGCTGGAACGGCCGGTAGCCGTCGGGTCGAGGCCTTGACCGTTAGTCCGACCGGGTGGGGCCGCACGGGGGCAGCTCCTCCCCGACCGTCTCGTGCCGACGGGTAGGGTCGAGGAGACACGTCGGAGCAGCCATCCATCTATCGCTGACGTGTGGGCCGTTTTATTTCATGATTTTATACGCGGTGCTGCCAATGACAAATGGGGCCGCTCTATAGGGCTGCCGCAGCCAATGACCGGTGGGGTCGTCTATTTTTCCAGGAAAAGACATATATTGCCGCTCCGTGGGGCTGCCGCAGCCAATGACCGGTGGGGTCGTCTATTTATTTAGAGAAACTCATATATTGCCGCTGCGTGGGGCCTCCGCAGCCAATGACCGAGTGGGGTCGTCTATTTTTCGAGGAAAAGACATATATTGCCGCTCTGTGGGGCTGCCGCAGCCAATGACCGAGTGGGGTCGTCTATTTATTTAGAGAAAATCATATATTGCCGCTCCGTGGGGCCTCCGCAGCCAATGACCGGTGGGGTCGTCTATTTTTCGAGGAAAAGACACATATTGTCGCTCTGTGTGGCTGCCGCAGCCAATGACCAGTGGGATCGTCTACTTATTTAGAGAGAAAAAATCATATATTGCCGCTCTGTGGGGCCTGCGCAGCCAATGACCAGTGGGTCGTCTATTTTTCGGGAAAACTCACATATTGCCGCTCTGATATATGTCTTTAGAGAATATCATAGAGAGAAGCAACAAGTTCGCTAATTAATTATTCTTAAGCTAGACCGGAGAACCGGCGGCAGCTCGTTCCCCACCGTCGGATGGAGCAGCCATCGCCGGCGCCTCGTCGCGCCGCCGGCTCGTCCCCCGGCGGCGTCGGACGAGTTGCGGCGCTGCACGTCAACCACGGCTCCAGCACTTGTTTCGTCCGCACGCATTGTACCCACCGCGAGAAAGTCTGCGCAAGCGGATCCGCCGCCCACGACGACCGGGATTTGTTCCGCGCACCAATTGGTATAGCTTGGTAAGACCTCCGCTTCTGCCTCCCCCGCCCCTAATCGATTCGGTTCCCGTAATTTATTGGAGTTTTCAGGTACGAAATAGTCCTCAATGTCCGGTCGTAGCGGGTACACCGGCGAGGGTGGGGATTCGATCATGTCGTGGCCACGTTCTACTTCTCCTACCTCGTCGGAAGTGCGGGTATCTAGCTTCAGCTCTCGTACTACCGTTGAATTTGAAGTTCCGCCATGGCCTGTTGGGGTGATTTCAGTTGTTCTTTTTTCCATTATTGTTACGGTTAGCCGGGCAAGCCGATGATCCATGGTACATTGCATACCAAGATGAATCAACCCGGTGGTGTAGCCAGAGGATGGATTTGGAGGAGAAGGTGGCCAATTTAGGTGATGAATTGGCCCGTAAAAACCTGATGATATTCGAGCTGAAGCGTATTGTGGAGGAAGAAAAGAAGAATTCAGAGCTTATTCGCAAGGAGAAGTTGAGAGTTGAGACAGATCTTGCCGTATTTGATCAAGTGGTAGAAAATCTAGAACATGAACTTAAAGTGATGGGAGAGGAGAAAAGTAGATTCATACTGTGCAGTTTATTAGGTGTCATCCCTGTCCTAGCGGTTATGTGGTTACTGGTAGACGATTTAGTATAGAATTGTTATTCGAGTAGATGGCTCTAACCACTTGTATTTTGTTGTGGCTCTAAGCACTGTATTTTGTTGTACAATTTCCTACTTGTGCTAAGTAATGCGCACGATAATTTTAGAATGCATGAACATTTTATAAAAGTGAAGGGATCCCAAAAGTGAAAGCATGTACCAGCCTCCGATCAAATACATATCAATATCTTCCCAATCAAGTTGGGATAGAATTCAAATCATATATACGGATGTCGGGGGGAAGACCCCGGGTAGGGCAATGGACGCGGAGCAGCCGGCTGGCCACTGGCCGGCTCGCGGCAAAGGCCGGCTGAGGAGCAGCCGGCTGGCGCCGTGGCCGGCTGGTCCGGAAGCCGGCTGGCTCTAGGTCCTAGTCGGCCTGGTTACGGCCGCCAATGTCTGTAGCTGGGCCGGCTTCTACAAGCCATATCCGACTGGGGGTTTGTACCTCAGACCGACTCGAGGCTGGCGAGTCTTGCACTAGAAGGAACCGGGTTGGTGATCCGGGTTCCCAAAGTCCACGCTGACTCCATCTTCCGTAAAGCGTGGGGCACTGTGGAGCAATAGTGCCACGCGCCGGACAGGCCATCGTGGTCTACGACGATCCGTACTGGCTACAGTGGCTGACGGCGACAGGGACACCTCCTCTCCATACCGCTGACCTTGGCAGCCGGATGGGACAGGCCATGAGGCCTCAATGGCTCCTGACGTCACTGCCTCGGGAAGGAGCGGAAGCCGGAGCCGGCCGAGCCGGCCCGATGAAACTATAGGGTCTTATATGTAAAGTGCCGGTGCCTATATAAGCCGCACTACCCCCTCTCGTGCGGGGATCGATCATTCTCACTTCATTCCACCCTTAACGCTGCCCTGTGAGAGAGACCATCGTCTCCCTTAGCCTCCCGGGAGCAGCCCGGACACAGCTCTAGGAGCACCATTGTATTGTGTGATCATCATATACACTCTAGCAGGAGTAGAGGTTTTACCTCCATCGGAGGGCCTCGAACCTGGGTACGTCGCCGTGTCGCTCGTCCCCATACCCGCATCCGGATACCGTCGTGAGATCTCTCAGGGACCACCTTCGATTAGCCACCCTATGGCATATGCCGTGACGATACCACGACATTTGGCGCCCACCGTGGGGCCTTCAGCATCCTCGGCCGGTGTCTTCATCCGGACGGGCCTCACCATCACCACCGGCGAGCGAGTCGCTTCAGGCTTGATCTGGAGATTCGGCTCCCTCGACTGCGTCAGCGACAACGCTGGCTGCTTCGCCGACCGGCCCTTCCCAGCCGGCGGCAGCGTCATCTCCTTCGGCGGCCACGATGTCTACGTCGCCACCGTCGCACCGCCGCGCTACCCGCGGCAGGTGCTGCGCTGCGCAAGCCCTCCTCCGCGAGCTGGCAGCAGCGTTCCCGCCAGCCCCGCCATCGTGCAAGTCATGATGGCTGGCGACGAGCTCCCCACCAAGAACCCGCGCACCCGCGGCCCCAACCTGGAGCGCAACATCGACCCCAACGCCTCCGGCTCAGGCGCAAAGGCGCCACCGCCACCGTCCCGGCTGGACGAAGTCCGGGCGAAACTGAGCACCCCGCTCACGCCTGGTGCCGACCCCACCGCCATCGAGGCGGATTTGGAGGCGCACCGCCAGCTCCTCCTCAAGCAAACAGAAGAACTGGCTGCTGCTAAGCGCCAGATGGAGATCACCCAGCGCGAGTACAACCGCGCCCACGGCCTCACTCCAGGCGGCGACGATCCCAGCCGAGCCGGCCAGATCCGCCGCAGGGGCCGCGACCTTGGCGCCGAGATCGCCCGCGACGGCGCTCCTTCGCCGGCTCTGTCCGCGGAGCAACCCGTCTACAACACCCCCGACAAGAACATGCGCGCGGCACAAGCCGCCGCAGAAGAGCTGAACCGCCTCGAAGGCGAAGAGTTACGCCGCTAGACCAAGCGGGTGACTGAGCTGCTCAACGCAGCCACCAGGCAGGCGGCCGACCCCAGGTATGTCAATGCCCCCAGAGCTTCTCACGCTCGTGGAGCTGCGAGCAACGACGGGGAAGGCGCCGGGGACTCGGCCGAGTCCGCCTCCCCCGGCACCAAGCCGGCACCGTGACTCCCGGGCCACACACGCAAGCTCGAGCCGGCCGAGCCACCAGCCGGGCGGCAGCAGCCGCAGCCGGCCTCCTCCAAGCCGGAACCAGGAGCAAGACTCCGAGCCCTGCCGCCAGCACCGGCCGGCTCCAGAAGCAAGCGGCCCACGCCAGCCGGCACGCTCCCGGCTGGGCCCGCGCATCGAGCCAACCGACGCCCGAGAACGCCTCGACCGGCTGGTCGAATCCCGCATTGCGGAAGAGGAAGCTCCAGCCGGCCCAAAGTGCTTCGGGCCACGCATCATCAGCGAGCCCATGATCGACGGCTTCCAGCTCCCGCGCGACACCCCAAGTACGACGGCACTGCCAAGCCGGAGGACTGGCTGCAGGACTACTCCACCGCAGTCGGCATCGCCAAAGGCAACAAGCGCTGGGCTGTGCGCCCCCCCTCATGCTGCTCGGCTCCGCCCGCACATGGCTCAACAACCTGCCAGCCGGCAGCATAAACGGCTGGCTGGACTTCGAAGCGGCCTTCATCAGCAACTTCACCGGCACTTACCGCCGGCCGGGTCGGCCCCAACAGCTGGAGATGTGTAAGCAGGGCCCCGACGAGACGGATCGCGCGTACCTAACGCGCTGGTGCGAGATGCGCAACTCCTGCGAGGGCGTGCACGAGATCCAGGCCATCAGCTTCTTCATGGGAGGCTGTCGGCCCAACACCATGCTGTGGCACAAGCTACGCCGCAGCGACCCCCAGTCGATGGCCGCCTTGATGGCCATCGCCGACAAGTACGCGCTGGCTGAGGAAGCCGGCAAGCCTCCGGCTGAAATTTCGCCGGCCCCCGCCAGAAGGGACAACAACAAGCCGACCGAGGGCGCCTCTCATGGCAGCCGGCGGGACAACTACCGCGGCAAGCGTCACAGCGACCAGCTGGACCGCCGGTACGGCTCCGCCCACGTAGCCGCCGTGGCAGACAACGCGGCAGGCGGCAGCCGCCACCAGAAGCAAGACCGGCAGTGGAAGCCGAAGTACACCTTCGAGCAGATGCTCGACTCGCCGTGCAAGTACCACAGCGGCAAGAACCCCTCCAACCACACCACCCGCGACTGCCACTTCATGAAGCGGCTGACAAGCGGTGAACCTCTCCCGCCTCCACCCCCGCCTCCACCAGCAGGCGGGCCGGGTGGCCAAGCCGGCGCAGAGAACGCCAACCTCGAGCACCACGAGGCTAACCAAGTGCACCATGGCGGCCGATATCTGGCCGAAGATGCTACCTACATCATCTTCATCTCCGAGCCCGAGGACAAGACGAGCCAGCAGAGCCGTTCCCTCGAGGTCAACGCGGTCATACCGCCGGTCCCCCAGTACCTAAACTGGTCAGAGCAGGCCATCACTTTTGATCGCCGCGACACACCGGCTGTCCTGCCGAAGCCGGGCAGCTACGCCATGGTCCTCGACCCCACCATCGGCACAACCCGGCGCAGCATGCGCTTCTCGCGCGTCCTCATCGACGGGGGCAGCAGCATCAACATCCTCTACCGTGACACCGCCTGCAAGCTGGGCATCCAGGAGGCCGAGTTGCGCCCCACCCCCACCGTCTTCCATGGCATCGTGCCAGGCCACTGCTGCCAGCCGATCGGCCGGATCACGCTGGAGGTGATGTTCGGGAAGCCGGACCACTTCCGCACCGAGAGAATCGAGTTCGAGGTGGTGGACCTCGTGAGTCCCTACCACGCACTCCTGGGCAGGCCGGCCCTGACCAAGTTCATGGCGGTGCCCCACTACGGGTACCTGAAGATGAAGCTGCCTGGCCCCAAGGGGGTCATCACCATAGCCGGCGACTATCGCCGCTCCATGGACTGTGCCACGCAGAGCTCCAAGATGGCCCAGACGCTGGTCATCGCCACCGAGAAGCAGCTCATCCACGACGCCGTCGCCCTCGCCAAGGCCGTGCAGACAGACATGCTGGCTGCAGGCAACCCGGCTGGGACAACTCACTTCCAGCCGGCCGACAACACCAAGAAGATCCTGCTGGACCCGGCGCAGCCGGACAAGTACGTCACCATCGGTGCCGGCTTGAGCAAGAAATAGGAAAGCGAGCTCACCAGCTTCCTCCGTGAGAATCGGGACATCTTCGCATGGACTCCAAGAGACATGCCGGGTGTGCCGAGGGAGTTGGCTGAGCACCACCTCCACGTCCGGCCTGAAGCCAAGCCGGTGAAGCAGCTTCTTAGGCGCTTCGCCGAAGAAAGAAGGAAGGCCATCGGTGAAGAAATCGCCCGGCTGCTGGCAGCCGGCTTCATCATGGAAGTGCTGCACCCGGACTGGTTGGCGAACCCGGTCCTGGTTTTGAAGAAGAACGGCTCCTGGCGCATGTGTATCGACTACACCAGCCTCAACAAGGCGTGCCCGAAGGACCCCTTCCCCCTGCCGCGCATAGATCAAGTTATAGACTCGACTGCCGAGCTGTGAAGCTGTTGTCTTTTCTAGATGCCTATTCAGGCTACCACAGATTCCTTTGAATCCGGCTGATCAAATAAAGACTTCGTTCATTACCCCGTATGGGGCTTATTGCTACACGACTATGCCGTTCGGCTTGAAAAATGCGGCGCCACCTACCAAAGGTGCGTGCAAAAATGCTTGCAGGATCAAATCGGCAGAAACGTTCACGCATATGTGGATGATGTCGTTGTAAAGACCAAGGAGACGACTACCCTCCTTGATGACCTGAGAGAAACCTTCACCAATCTGAGAAGATTTCGGATGAAGCTCAACCCGGCCAAGTGCACATTCGGCGTGCCGTCTGGCCAGCTCCTTGGCTACCTCGTCTCTCGGCGAGGATCGAAGCCAACCCGGAGAAGATCGGTGCCCTGGAGAAGATGGAACTGCCGCGGTGCCTCAAGGACGTCCGAAGTTCGCTGGCTGCCTGGCTTCCTTGAGCTGCTTCGTCGACCAGGCCGGGGAGAAGGCACGCCTCTGTATCAATTGATGAAGAAGGCGGACAAGTTCGTGCTGGTCACCGCGAGCGGATGAAGCCTTCCGTGACTTGAAGCGCGTGCTCTCAACCGCGCCAATCCTTGCAACGCCGGCTTCAATGGAGCCGATGCTGTTGTACATCGCAGCCACCAACCGAGTGGTTAGCGTTGTCCTGGTGGTGTAGCGCAAAGAAGCCGGCAGGGAGCAGCTGGTTCAGCGCCCAGTCTATTACCTTAGCGAATTGCTCTCCCAGTCGAAGCAAAACTGCCCCCACTATCAGAAGGTCACCTACGGCGTCTACATGGCGGCCAAGAAGCTCAAGCACTACTTTCAAGAGCACCCCATCAAGGTGGTTGCCACAGCGCCCTTGGCGGAAATCATCGGCAGCAAGGATGCCAACGGCCGGGTTGCCAAGTGGGCCCTGGAGCTAGCCGCCCACACCATCCTCTACGAGCCACGCACAGCCATCAAGTCGCGAGATCCTCGCGGACTTCTTCGTCGGCTCGGGCTGAGATGCAGTACCTGCCGCCTGTGCCGGATTCCACACATTGGAAGATGCACTTTGACGGCTCGAAGATGCGCAACGGCTTGGGAGCCGGCATCGTCATCACCTCTCCCAAGGGGGATCGACTGGACTATGTCCTGCAGATCCACTTCGCCGCATCCAACAATGTGGCGGAGTACGAAGCGCTCATCCATGGGCTGAAGCTGGCCAAGGAGATTGGCGTGCGTCGCATACTCTGCTTCTGCGACTCCGACTTGGTCATACAACAAGCATCTGGCGACTGGGACGCGAAGGACGCCAACATGGCCTCGTACCGCTTCCATGTCCAGCAGCTATCCGGCTTCTTCGACGGCTGCGAATTCCACCATGTGCCACGAGCAAACAACGAGGCGGCTGACGCCTTGTCCAAGATTGGCTCAACCCGGCAAGCCATTCCGCCGGGCATCGCCTTGGCGGTCCTCAAGAAGCCGTCCATCACACCGTCACCGGACTCGGATTCAATATTCGTGCCGGCTGACCCGGGGGCTGCTCAGCCGAACCCGGGGGCTTCATCGCCCAAGTCGGGGCTAACAAGCCGAACCCGCCGGCTACCATGCCGAACCCGGGGACTTCTCAGTCCAACCCGGGGGCTTCATCGCCAAACTCGGGGGCTAGCAAGCCGAACCCGCCGGCTAGCAAGCCGAACCCGGCGACCATGCAGTCGAATCCGGAAGCTCTCACGCAGGAGGCCCTGTTGGTCAGCGTATTCGAGATAAGATGCGTGCCTTCATGGGCACAAGAGTTCCTCTCCTACCTCACCGACGGTGTGCTGCCTGATGACAGAGTCCAGGCCAGGCAGATTGAGAGAAGGGCCAAGGCCTATACAATCATCAACCACCAGCTGTACAAGCGCAGCGTAAGTGGGGTGTTCCGAGCGGTGCGTCGAGCCGGCTGAACGGATTGAACTCCTACGGGAAATCCATCAAGGAGAGTGCGGACATCACGCCTCATCCGAGCCATAGTGGCCAAAGCCTTCAGGCATGGTTTTTGTCGGCCGACTGCGCTCAGAGACGCAGAAGAGTTGGTGAAGAAGTGCAACGGCTGTCAGCGCTTCACAAAGAAGAGACACCAGCCGGCTTCCGCCTTGAAAACCATCCCCATCACATGGCCGTTTGCCGTATGGGGTTTGGATATGGTGGGTCCGTTCAAAACAGCGCGAGGCGGCATGACACATCTCTTGGTGATGATTGACAAATTCACCAAGTGGATCGAAGCCAAGCCAATCAAGAAGCTGGATGGCTCCACAGCCGTCACATTCCTCAAGGAAATCATTGTGAGATTCGGCTACCCCCACGACATCATCACCGACAACGGAAGCAACTTCTCCCAAGGCATCTTCTCTCGCTATTGCGGGGAGATGGGGATCCGGATGGCCCTATCTTCTGTGGCGCACCCAGAGTCCAACGGACAAGTGGAAAAGGCTAACGGCTTAGTCCTAGCCGGCATCCGGCCCTGGCTGGTGGAGCCGCTTGAGCGAGCAGCCGGCTGCTGGATTGAAGAACTGCCCAATGTGCTGTGGAGCCTGCGCACAACGACAAACCGCTCAGTCGGCTTCACGCCATTTTTCCTCGTATACGGGGCCGAAGCCGTCTTGCCGACTGATATCGAGCACGACGCGCCAAGGATCAAGCTCTACACAGAAGCCGAAGCCAAAGAAGCTCGCGAAGATGGAGTTGACCTGGTCGAAGAGGCCCGGCTGCTGGCTGCGTCCGGATCTACCATCTACCGAGCAAAGCCTCCGACGCTATCACAGCCGGAAGGTCCAGCCCTTAGCATTCCGAGAAGGAGACCTAGTGCTCCGGCTGATCCAGCGGACAGCGGGACAGCATAAACTGTCATCCCCATGGGAGGGTCCCTTCATCGTGAGCAAGGCAGTAGGCAACGACTCCTACTATCTCATAGATGCCCAAGAGGCTAAGAAAAACAAGCCGGACAAGGCTGACGAGGAGACTAAACGTCCCTGGAATGTCAACTTACTCCGCCCATTTTACACATGAGAGCAGGAAGGTATGTATTCCTTGTATCCCTTTTGTAAGCTATGAAAAAGCACACGCCAAGAGCGCCGTTTCCGACAAGTTTTTCGCGTACTCTACTTTGTTTCGCCAATTGGCTTGAACCCTGTCACGCGGTCGGCTCAGTAACGTGATCCGGTTTCCGACAGCCGGCTTCCGATCCAGCTACAGACCGCAACCCGGCTGTCCGGCTGGCGGGAGTAAGGCCTAGGGAGCCGACACGCGAAAAAACGACTAAGGGAAAGAGTAAAAGCGAGTTGACTTGCAACTTTTCATAAAAGTGTCGGATTGCCGAATTCAGCTCGTTCGGCCGAAATCATCGTCGGCCTCACCCAGCGGCCCGCTCTTGATCCGGCGACGGATCGCAAGTCGGACGTACGACCGGCAAGAGCACAGCCAAAGAGTGGGGCGGATGGGAAAAAGCGAACGAGTCGAAAGAAAGCAACTCGGCACATAAGTGATTAACGAACACATTAAAGTGTGACATAATGAAAGGACGATAATATTCATACATATGCACCCGGCATTCCGGGGATTTAATAAATTGTCTTGCAAAAGCAACAAAAGAGACAGGTAAAACTAAGCAGCGGCTGGAGAAGGACCAGCCGGAGGAGCGTCAGTGGAGCCGGCTGCCGGGTCGTCTTCGGGCGCGTCTTCCGCCTCCTCATCTTCCAGCTCGTACTCCTCATCAGACTGAGGGTTCGGGTCCGCGATGAAGATGCCCTTGTCGACGAAGTCGGCGATGGCGCTGGCTCGGGCAAGCCGGGCGGTCTTGTGTTCAGCCGGGAGCTTGTCCTCCACGCCAGCTCGCCGATACTCGAGCCGCCCCAGGTCCACCTCGTTGTACCAGGAGAGGACGAAGGACAGCGCCATGTCGGCACCAGCACGCGTAGCAGACTCCTTCCAGTCGAGGAAGCGATCCGGCGCCCGCTCCATCAAGGAAACGAGGTTGGAGATATCTTGCGGCACCGCCTCCGCGGGCCACAGCATCGGCACCAGCTCCTCAGCCGCCTTCCGGAGCTCCCAGCCAAGCTTGGTGATGGGCTCGACGCGGGCAGCCATGGACGCCATATAGTCCTCCATGGTGAAGTACTCCGAGCTGCCCTCGCCAGACGCCCGCCTCCTGGTCTCGCGTGCAACGCCAACGGCTGCTAGCGCCGCATCCTGCATTTCCAGGAAGGCCGCTGCAAGAAGAAGCAAGTCAGAAATCATCGAAGCCGAAATAAGCTGAAAAATGCAAATTTTCGAAGTCCTAAGACAAAAGGAAAAGCCTGGCGGCAGCCGGCAAGAACCGACTGCCCCCAGCCCAAAGATGGAGACAGCGAAGAAATCAGAGTTTCTGCCACTGGCTGCCAACGAAAGCCGGCAGCCGACAGCCGAAAGCCGGCAAAGGGAAGTAACAAAGAAGTGCACTCACCCGACAAGCCACGGTCAAGCGCGCCAATCTCGTCCGTCCAGCGCTTGGCAGTGGCCAACAGCTCCGTGGACTTGGTGGTGACCTCCTCCTGAAGCGCAAGCCGCTGCTTCTCCACCTCAGTCAGCCGCCGGCTCAGATCCTCCACCTTCTCCTTCTCCGCCGTCCTAAGGGAGGCGAGCTCAGTGAGATGGTTCTGCTCCAGCCGGCGCAGCCGCGTCAGCTCCTGCTCAGCCACCTTGAGCTTGGCGGCTGCAGATCGGCCCGCCTCCTCGCTCTCGGCGCACTGGGCACGAGCAGCCCGGAGATCCGCCTCCAGCCGCGGGACCTTGGCGGCTTCAACTGCAAGGCAGTCGGAAAGAAACATCAGCCAACCAAGACTAAAAAGAAAGAAGACATCGAGTCGGAAGAAGCAAAATCTTACCCTTGACGGCCTCCAGCTCGCGGGCCAAGTCGGCCCGGTCCAGCTTGGCCTTGTGGTAGTGGGTCACGGCGCGGTTGTACAGATTGGTGCGCCGATCCGCCACAGCCTAAGGAAAAAAGAAAATCAGGCAGCTAGGCGAAACCCGGGCCGGCTCCGAGCAGCCGGCCCATGCCTCGGAGGGCTACCAGGATGATAACCAAATCAAAAAACAGGTGAAGCTTACCTTGTTGGCTTCCTCCACCTTGGCGACGTTGGCCGCGGCCTCGGCAGCCCTGGCCTTGAGGTTGGCCTGCAGGTGGGAGAAGAACATCTCCACCGATGCTTGGCCGGGGTTCCCCTCCCGGCTGGTCACCTCATAGGAGTCGGCGCGGAGCCACGCCTGCTCCATAGTGCCAGCCGAGCCAAGGCTGGAGTCGGAGGCGGACGGCACATGCGAAGCGGTGCGCCCTTGGCCACGTGCAGGCCCTGCTGCGGCGCCGATGAAGCTCCCGTCCTCACCAGCGCGCGCGAGTCGGCGCCCTCCGTGCGCGCCGGCTCATCCCTCGCCGGCTCCTGCCTGGCCGGCTCCTCCGTCGTCGGCTCCGGCGGTGGCGGCGCTCCGGGCGAAGCAGATGGCCCAGTCGGCGCAGCCGTCTCCGGCGCCTGAGGTGCCCCCTCCGGGCTCTCATCCAGTACCACCACGCTTGGCCTGGCTCCTGCTCCGGTCGCGGGTGGCGCAGCCCTGCCGGCTCTGGCTCCGGTCGAAGGCGGCATGCCCCGGCCGGCCCCAGCGGCTGGGTCCAGGAGACGAGTCCGGCGCGGGAACATGTTGTCCAGCGTCGGCTGGCGTGTCGGCTCGGCCCGCGTGCCGCGATCAGGCGCTGAGGCCAGCGGCACAGCGAAGGAAGGCGCCCCTGCGGGAGGCGGAGTACCCGCAGGTGGCGGCGGCGTAGGTGCGCGCGATGGAGGCTGTGGCGTCGGCTCCCTCCTTTGGCGCAGAGGCGGCGACACGACGCGCGGAGTCTGCCGGGAGCCGCCGCCCTGGGCAAACTTGATGGGGGCCCTAGCCGGACAAACAAGGAGAAGATAAGCATAAAAAGTAAGGAAAGAAAAGGAATCAAACAAAAGAGAAAAAGAGCTCACCCGGCCTGCTCCGGAACCTTCTTCGGCTGCTGCCGGCGGAGTTTCTTCGCCTTCGCCTCCAAGGCGGCGGTAGAGCGGAGCTCGCTGGCCCGCTTCTTCCCCTTAGGCGCTGAAGTCGCCGTGGTGCTTGGCGGCCTCGTGCGCAGGGGCACGGCGGGGATTGGCCCCGTGGCGGACGTCGCCGGCTCCTCGTCCTCCTGCTGCTCCGGTGAAAGGGGCGGATTGTGCTCCCCCTGGCTGCCTAGGTCAGGCGCCTGCAGCAGGTCGTCGTCGCCAGCCTGGTCGCCAGCTTGGTCAGCCGGATCGGCGTGATCCGGTGCCCACCTCCTCGTCGCCGGGTCGCCATCCTCGACGTTTTGGCGGTCAAAGAGCTAGAAAAAACAGAAAGCATGAACAAACAGCAAACCGGAAGTCGGCAGAAAGGAGAGGAAGTCGGCCTCGCAGCCGCAAGCCGGAAGTCGGCGAAAACACAAAGCTTACCAGCTCGGGTTGGTGGTCCCCGTCGTGGGGCGCCAGCCCGTAGTTCCACTCCTCCGGCATGTTCGCCTTGGTGATGTTATTCACCCGGTGGGCCACCTGCGCCTTGGAGAGCAGCGCCTTGGACGCCCGGTTCGGGTCGAACTGGCCGGACATGTGCCCGATTTTGTGGGTGCGCATTTGGAGCGGCAGCACCCGGCGCTCGGCGATGGTGCAGAGGAGGTCCTCGGCGGTCAGCCCGTTCGCGACGGCCGCCCCCAGGAAGTCCCAGAGCTGATTCACCTCAGCGTCCGGATCCGTCGTGCGGGCGTTGTAGCTCCAGTTGATCCGGCCGACTGGAGGAGCCGGGTTGAACTCCGGCAGGTTGATCCGGTCGACGAGCTGGCCCTCGTTGCGCACGTAGAAGAACGACATCTGCCAATTCTTCACCGAGTCAACGGTTGGAATTTTGGGGAAGGGCGTACCCGGCCAAGTGTAGATCGAGGCGGCGCCGCAGGTCCGCAGGCGGCCCTCGGTGGTTTGCGCCTTGAGGTAGAACAGCCGGCTCCAGAAATCGATGTCCGGCCACAAGCCGGCGTAGGCCTCCATGAAAGCCACATAGCAGCTGAGGAGGATGCAGGCGTTGGCCGGCAGATGGTGCAGCTGCAGGCCGAAGTTGTCGAGGAACTGGCGGAAGAAGGTGGAAGCCGGCAGGCCCAGCCCGCGATCGAGATGCGCGCCGAAGACGACGCGCTCGCCGGGCTGCGGCTCGGGCTCCGTCTCCTCGCCGGGCGCCCGCGTGACCACTGACGACGGGATCCGGCGGAGGCGCACCAGCCGCTCGATGTTGTCATCTTTCATGTAGGATCCCCTCCATGATCCGCTGGCGGAGGCCATCGTCGAGGAAGAAGAAGAGGAGGACCACGAAAGGCGGAAGGGCGAGGAAGAACCTTGCGACAGCAGCGGCGACGATGGCGGCGGAGGACGCTCCGTTGAAACGCGGGGCCCCGTGGCGCTGGCTCGTCGGAGTAGCAGCGGTGGATTGGCGGAGATGCGCTCACCGGAGTTCGCCAGTGGAAAGCGTTCGCCGGAGCAGCAACGGGCTCGAGCGCGAGGAAGAGACCACGAAAAGCGGGAGCGCGAGGAAGACGAAGTGAGGCAGTGGCCGCCTCGGTACCCTCCCCCGCGGCATTTATAGCAGACCGCGGCGGACGGTTAGCATCCAAGTGGCGATCGTGGCCACGTCGCCCAGATCTTCTGCGCATTAACTCCCCCCACGACCGCTGCCGTTACAGGAAACCGCCACACCACGTCGCCCACGACCGCACCGAATCCGGAGGAGACAGTGATGTGACCAGACGAACCGGCGGCAGAGCCCAGGCGTCAGACCGGTCAAGTCGGGTGCAGGACCCGAGGCGGCGGAGACTCCGGCGCGCCGCAAGCCGGAGCCGGACAATAAGTTCAACTCGGACCGAAAGTCATCCAGCAAGGCGGAGATACCATCAAAACTTGCGAGAAAGCAAAAGCTGCATAAGTGTAAATAGTGACCGGCTAGAAGTAGCCGGCCGAAGCGAGCCGGATGAGGGCGCAGCCGGCTGAATGGAAATTCTCAGTCGGCCCCTCCAAGGGCCGTCAAGTATATTCAAGAAGCCAGGAAAACCTGCCTAGGTCCTTCTAAACGCAGGACCTTGCCAGCTTCGGGGCTAATGTCGGAGGGAAGACCCCGGGTAGGGCAATGGACGCGGAGCAGCCGGCTGGCCACTGGCCGGCTCGCGGCAAAGGCCGGCTGAGGAGCAGCCGGCTAGCGCCGTGGCCGGCTGGTCCCGAAGCCGGCTGGCTCTAGGTCCTAGACGGCCCGGTTACGGCCGCCAATGCTCGTAGCGCGGGCCGACTTCTACAAGCCATATCCGATCAGGGGTTTGTACCTCGGACCGACTCGAGGCTGGCGAGTCTTGCACTAGAAGGAACCGGGTTGGTGATCCGGGTTCCCAAAGTCCACGCCGACTCCATCTTCCGTAAAGCGTGGGGCACCGTGGAGCAATAGTGCCACGCGCCGGACAGAGCCATCGTGGTCTACGACGATCCGCGTCGCTACGGTGGCTGACGCGCGACAGGGACACCTCTCTCCATACCGCCGACCTTGGCAGCCGGATGGGACAGGCCATGAGGCCTCAACCGGCTCACGACGTCACTTGCCTCGGGAAGGAGCGGAAGCCGGAGCCGGCCGAGCCGGCCAGTAAACTATAGGGTCTTATATGTAAAGTGCCGGTGCCTATATAAGCCGCACTACCCCCTCTCGTGCAGGGGATCGATCATTCTCACTTCATTCCACCCTTAACGCTGCCCTATGAGAGAGACCATCGTCTCCCTTAGCCTCCCAGGAGCAGCCGGACACAGCTCTAGGAGCACCATTGTATTGTGTGATCATCATATACACTCTAGCAGGAGTAGAGGTTTTACCTCCATCGGAGGGCCTCGAACCTGGGTACGTCGCCGTGTCGCTCGTCCCCATACCCACATCCGGATACTGCCGTGAGATCTCTCAGGGACCACCTTCGATTAGCCACCCTATGGCATATGCCGTGACGATACCACGACAACGGATGTACATGGACACATCAAGAACGTGGAGAAGCTTTTTTTGAGACGGAGGTAGTAGTTCGAACAATTTTATCCCATTTGGAAATTGAAAAATATAAATTTATCATAATTTATCCCAATTTGCGTGCAGTCGAACACGGTCATCCGCGCCATCAAACGTTGAAGCGATGTTATCGGCGATGGCTTCAATGTTCGTGGCATCGATGACCGATGTCGGAACCGCCGCTGTCTTGGTGTACTTCATCGGCGACGGATCTGCGGAGGGCTGGATCGGCGGCTTTGCAGCGCGGTTGTAGACGATGGCTTCAATCGTCTTGGCATCAATTCGCACTCTCGGCACCGGAAGTGAGACATCAACAGGCTCCGACATTGAAGGCTGGGTCTGCGCCGTCGAAGCGATGTTGTAGGCGATGGCTTCAATGTTCATGGCATCGATGACCATTGTCGGCACGGCCGCCGTCTTGGTGTTCTTCATCATTCAACAGATCTGAGAATAGAATCCTCACCGGTTAGAGACAGAGAGAGACATTTCAACTATTTCTGACGGTTAGATCCTCACCGGCACTCTTAGATCCACGAGCGCACGCACGGTTAGATCCAGCGTCGCCGCACGCCGCCGCACGCACGGTTAGATCCGCGCCGCCGCACGCACGGTTAGATCCACGCCGCCGCCGCGCCGCCGCACGCACGGTTAGATCCGCGCCGCCCGCACGCACGGTTAGATCTGCGCGCCGCCGCGGCCGCCGTAGTAAGAGAGGAAATACGAGAGAGGAGGATGCGGCCTGGAATATCGCGATCGCCGGGGTTGGTAGGTATGTGCTCTGCTCTTGTCTCCGTATGCGTCCATCGTGGTAGAGAGAGAGATACAGGCCGTCCGATCATAAATGATCTATTGGTGCAAGCGTTCATTGAGCTTTCAACTAACCAAGATCCGTGTGACATACATCTCGACCAATCAGAGATCAGCCAGTGAGTACAAGTTAGGAAAACTGAGTAGAACTAAGAGGGGGAAAAGTGAGGAAATGTTTATCGGAAGGGCAAAGCTGAGTATGACTGAGTAAAACAAGTGGGCCCGGAGAGGGAAAACTGAGTAACACTAAGTAAAACAGGGGCACCCAAATAATAAACGGACTAAGGGAAATTGAAGCTTTTGGCATAAAAATTGTAAAATTGTGTTATTTGAACAATATATTACATTTTGGCCGACTAGATATTGTTTGCAACTCAAAGATACACAAGTGTGACGAATTTGGACTCATTTGGACAAAGTTTGTAAGCATAGTGGGTATTTGGGAGGTGTATTGAGCGAGAAAGCCCTGCATCTTCATATCTAGTAGCTCATGGACTAGGAAGTGGTTTTGAAGCTTTTGGCATAAAAACTTCATATCTCTATATTTCCTTTTCCATTATTATTTCTCTAGGTTGTAGGTAACATAACAAGGCTCCATGGGAAGGTTCCACCATGTTTTGAATTATTTTGAATTGAACCCTAAAACCCTAAAACCCTAAAACCCTAAAACCCTAAAATGATAAATGTGGCTTAAATGTGGCATACAAGTTGTTCATACAAATTCAAATTGTTCAACACAAAGGGATCCCCAATACAAAGGGAACCACAATACAAATTGTTCATACAAATTCAAATTGTTCAACACAAAGGCATCCCCAATACAAATTGTTCAACACAAAGGGATCCCCAATACAAAGGGAACCACAATACAAATTGTTCATACAAATTCAAATTAGTTGTTCAGAATAAAATCTTTCTCTTGCTCCTGGTGTGACTCGCTGGGGCCACCACCTTACTCCGGGTAACCCCTGCCGGGGATATTACCGGTGTCTACCTTCCTTTTGCCCTCTTTCTTGTTCTTCTTCTTCCGCAAAGCTTGTGCTTTTTCTTCTGCCATGTACTCTTCGAAGTTAGCTTCTATCATGGCCTTACTACTTTCGAGGCATTCTCGACTATCACCGTTCCCTCTCCTCTAGACTCATCGGTTGAAGCCATTCTACATCCATCTGTTCCCTCTTCTCTCGATCCATCGGTTCAATCTCCTCATGTTCAATTGCTGCTTCAATCTCCTCTGCATTTTCTGCTTCAATCTCCTCATGTTGAGCTGCTGCTTCAATCTCCTCTCGCATTTCTTGCTTCAATCTCCTCATGTTGAGCTGCTTGCTTCAATCTCCTCTGCATTTGCTTGCTTCAATCACCTCATGTTGAACTGATGCTTCAATCTCAAGTTGAATTGCTGCTTCATTCTCCTCTGCATTTACTGCTCCGCTTTGATCTTCCATTCCAAAAGCTGGGTCAACTCCATTTTTACAAAGCCTAGCAATGTGTCCGGGGATTCCACAGCGTTTGCACTTACGTTTTCGAATCGGTGCACCACCCTCTCGCACTAGCTCGATCCTATTCTTCCTCGGCCTACCTGCCGGTCTAGTCAATACTTGGAGAGTACGGTTTGAAGCACCGGATCGACTTTCATCCATTGGTCTTTTCCCAACAAGGTAGGAACATTCATAGCATATGCAGCCCTAAATTTGGCAACGAGAGAAATACTCCGACACATACTTGATCAACTTCACCATCTTCACCCCTATAACACTCATGAAAAACAATGCGTGTATGCGGGGTATCCCACGGATCTGCCATCCCCTACAATGGCATGTCCTATCAACCAAACTCACTTGGATACCTCCATTGCCTGTTTTTATCGTCGGTGTAGGTTACCTCAGCCTCCATTCCTTTTCGACGCATTGCATCCTCAATTGTTTTGCCCTCTCATGCAAAGACTTAATCAAAGATGGGAGCATGAGATGGCCAACATAATTTGTGGATGCAATTCTTTGACGTAGATTCGATCTTTATCATGATCATCCGCCTAATCTTATCAAATATTTGCCACGAGCATAAGCCCTTTCAATGACTTGACCTTTGAATTGAAACTCTCCGCAAGGTTACTTGTTACATAGTCTACCTTGCAAATTTCATTGAATTGGCTTCTTGACCACACCCTACCATGATGTTCATCCAAGTACTCCTTCACCCCAGGTTTTTGTTTATACAACACATCCAAATGAAACGAGATACTTCCTAGAGCTGCATGTGTATGAAGCTGGCCATAGGTTGTCAGTAAAAACTTTACCCTTGAATTTCTTTGTAAAATTCTGTACCAAGTGTCGCATACATTCCCTATGCTCCACTCCAGGGAATACTGCTTCTACCGTAGTCTCCAAACCTTTGCAAGCGTCTGTGTGGATAACAAGTCCTGGTGGATGACCTATAAGATCGCGCAAATTCTGCAGAAACCAAGTCCAACTTTCCAGTGACTCAACCTCCAAAACCCCATAAGCAACAGGGAACATCCAATTATGTCCATCAACTGCAGTAGCAGCAACTAGCTGTCCTTTAAACCTGCCATGAAGAGCTGATGCATCCACGGCCAAATAAGGCCCGCAACCGTCCAAAAAGCCTTTCCAGCAAGCTTTGAAACAAACAAAAGCCCTTCTGAAACATTCCTTGTGCATTACCTTCCCGCTTTTCAATTTGTAGGGAAGCTGTATGCTTGTCTATCGCTACAACACTTTGCTGGACTAGCCATCTCCACTTCAGCTTTGAAAGTGTAAAGCAAGCTGAAAGCTTTCATTCCATGGACCATTGATCTTGTCAAGAGCCATTTCCTTTGCATAGAACATCCTCATGTAAGGTACTTCCATTTTATACTTCTCAACCACCTTTTTCACGAGTGCTTGTTGGACCAAGTGAAGGATCTTCTCTCAGCCAATCTAGGATTATATCTGCCAACCACCTAGTCTTCGCTAGCTTTGTTTTCAGCTACGGCTCTCCCCTAGAGGTGGACACCTATGGATCTCCTTATTCTTCTTTATCTGAAACATAATGATAAGGGATGTCGGTAATAGATAACAAATTTTACACCGTGATCTAAATACACAACTGGTTGGCGTAGTACCTGAACCAAGCTGCTTCTGCGCATTGTGGATGCATGCAGCCTAAACCTACACCTTGGGTATGGGCATTTAATTGTGAACCTACCTGGCTCACTTTTAACAACCTCAAAATTATTCTTAGTGAGAATGTGATATGTAGTAATTGCATTACGGCAGTCCATCATCGTTTGAAATACGGTGCCTTCTACAAGCTGGGGATCCTCCCTGTTCCACTCAATTGTTGGCAAGTCTTCACCTTCGTAATCGGCTAAAATGAGGCTGTCATCATTCTCATTCTTCTCTTCATCATCAGTGTCATCAAATCTGGCACCAAAAGCAATATCTTCCATGTATTGATCCTCCATTGCCTGCTTCTGCATCGATCTACCAATTCAGGAAACATCAACTCATCCTCATCATCTTGAGGAGACTGATCCTCAATGTCTGCATCGTCCTCCACATCGACCGTACGAACGATCTGGCTACCACTAGCACTGGGGACAGATGGTGCTGCTGTGGACCTACAAGGAGCGCCGCGGCGCACACTGTTAGAAGAGGCAGCAGCAGTAGAGAGACATGATGCCCGACCACCTGATGATGCCCCGAGCACCAGAGAGAGATGATGCCGGCCCCTGTCCACATGGATACGAATTTTACCGAACCGGCAAGAAGCATTCAAAGCAAAAAGAATTCCCGGATCGTCGTCGGAAATTAGTGGAACAAATCTTCCCTCCTTGTTGTGCAAATATTCGAAATGAACTGCGTCGTCAGAGCTCCAGCTATACTGAGCGCAGATGTTAGCTTTCAAATTCCTCAACGAGATGGTGGTTGCAACCACCGCAGGAAAGAAAAGCCCATTCTTATTGCGTTTAGAATCACGCGTAAAGCTAGAATCCAGCCTAACCACCAGCCGAAAAGCCAGCGCTGGATCAATCCTATTCGAAAAGCAACGCAGTTAGTTGAGCCACAACGATTGGCGCTCAAAAACTGCCTACGTTAATTCACATAGGCGAGACGATGCTTACCCGAGATGGAATCCATGCGTTAGATCCCTCCGATTCCCAATCTTCTCCCGCGGCCGATGCGAACATTTGGCACACCGAGATGGACATACAAACTCCGCGAAAGGGGTAGATCTAGATCTGGTGGAGGCGGATCCCTCTCCGCCTCCCGGTGGTGGTGGTGGGGCGGGGGCGGCTCGGCGGCGGACGACGCCATAAGGTAGGAGGGCGGGGACGGCGTGGCGGCGGAGGGGCGGTGTGTGAGCTCCTCCGGTATCGGGCGGAGTGGAAAGCTTTGGGTAAGCTCCTCCGAGTCAACGATCCAACACGAGTTCGAAAGAAACGGTCAATTCAACACCAACGCGGCACCCTAGCCGTCACCGGTAACGGTGAAGGCCTCTCGACCGAGACGGCAACCCTCCCGTCTGAGCGTCTGCGACGGGTTTCAAACTAGAGGGAGGGGAAAACTGAGGAAAAACTAAGGGGCTGGGGAAAACTGAGTACAACTAACGAACCAGGGGCACGAAAATAGAAATCCCATAATAAAATGGTTATTATAATATATCTTTGTGTTTATGATAATGTTTACATACCATGCTATAATTGTATTAACCGAAACATTGATACATGTGTGTTATGTGAACAACAAAGAGTCCCTAGTAAGCCTCTTGTATAACTAGCTTGTTGATTAATAGATGATCATGGTTTCGTGATCATGAACATTGGATGTTATTAATAACAAGATTATGTCATTATATGAATGATGTAATGGACACACCCAATTAAGCGTAGCATAAGATCACGTCATTAAGTTATTTGCTATAAGCTTTAGATACATAGTTACCTAGTCCTTTCGACTATGAGATCATGTAAATCACTTATACCGGAAAGATACTTTGATTACATCAAACGCCACTGCGTAAATGGGTGGTTATAAAGGTGGGATTAAGTATCCGGAAAGTATGAGTTGAGGCATATGGATCAATAGTGGGATTTGTCCACCCCGATGACGGATAGATATACTCTGGGCCCTCTCGGTGGAATGTCGTCTAAATAGGTTGCAAGCATATGAATGGTTCATAAGAGACCACATACCACGGTACGAGTAAAGAGTACTTGTCATGAGACGAGGTTGAACGAGGTATAGAGATACCGATGATCAAACCTCGGACAAGTAAAATATCGCGTGACAAAGGGAATCGGTATCATATGTAAATGGTTCGAGTCGATCACTAAAGTCATCGTTGAATATGTGGGAGCCATTATGGATCTCGATGCGTGCGATTGACACGTCCGTTGGGAACCCCAAGAGGAAGGTGTGATGCGCACCGCGGCAAGTTTCCCTCGGTAAGAAACCAAGGTTTAATCGAACCAGTAGGAGTCAAGAAGCACGTTGAAGGTTGATGGCGGCGGGATGTAGTGCGGCGCCACACCAGAGATTCCGGCGCCAACGTGGAACCTGCACAACACAACCAAAGTACTTTGCCCCAACGAAACAGTGAGGTTCTCAATCTCACCGGCTTGCTGTAACAAAGGATTAGATGTATAGTGTGGATGATGATTGTTTGCAGAAAACGAGTAGAACGAGTATTGCGAGTAGATTGTATTTCGGTATAGAGAATTGGACCGGGGTCCACGGTTCACTAGAGGTGTCTCTCCCATAAGATAAACAGCATGTTGGGTGAACAAATTACGGTTGGGCAATTGACAAATAAAGAGGGCATGACCATGCACATACATATTATGATGAGTATTGTGAGATTTAATTGGGCATTACGACAAAGTACATAGACCGCCATCCGGCATGCATCTATGCCTAAAAAGTCCACCTTCAGGTTATCATCCGAACCCCCTCCGGTATTAAGTTGCTAACAACGAGACAATTGCATTAAGTATTGCGCGTAATGTAATCGGTAACTATATCCTTGAACATAGCACTAATGTTTTATCCCTAGTGGCAACGAGCACATCCGTAATCTTAGAGATTTCTGTCACTTCCCAGATTCACGGAGACATGAACCCACTATCGAGCATAAATACTCCCTCTTGGAGTTACAAGCATCTACTTGGCCAGAGCATCTACTAGTAACGGAGAGCATGCAAGATCATAAACAACACATAGACATAACTTTGATAATCAACATAACAAGTATTCTCTATTCATCGGGTCCCAACAAACGCAACATATAGAATTACAGATAGATGATCTTGATCATGTTATGCAGCTCACAAGATCTGACAATGAAGCACAATGGGGAGAAGACAACCATCTAGCTACTGCTATGGACCCATAGTCCGAGGGTAGACTACTCACACATCACTCCGGAGGCGACCATGGCGGCGTAGAGTCCTCCGGGAGATGAATCCCCTCTCCGGCGGGGTGCGGAGGCGATCTCCTGAATCCCCCGAGATGGGATTGACGGCGGCGGCGTCTCAGTAAGGTTTTCCGTATCGTGGCTCTCGGTACTGGGGGTTTCGCGACGGAGGCTTTAAGTAGGCGGAAGGGCAGGTCAGGATGGGGCACGAGGGGCCCACACCATAGGGCCGCGCGGCTAGGGGCCAGGCCGCGCCGCCCTAGGGTTTGGCCACCTCGTGGCCCCACTTCGTCTCCTCTTCGGTCTTCCGGAAGCTTCGTGGCAAAATAGGACCCTGGGCGTTGATTTCGTCCAATTCCGAGAATATTTCGTTACTAGGATTTCTGAAACCAAAAACAGCGAGAAACGACAAGCGGCACTTCGGCATCTCGTTAATAGGTTAGTTCCGGAAAATGCACGAATATGGCCGATGCGTGCGGTTGACACGTCCGTTGGGAACCCCAAGAGGAAGGTGTGATGCGCACAGCGGCAAGTTTCCCTCGGTAAGAAACCAAGGTTTAATCGAACCAGTAGGAGTCAAGAAGCACGTTGAAGGTTGATGGCGGCGGAATGTAGTGCGGCGCAACACCGAGATTCGGCGCCAACGTGGAACCTGCACAACACAACCAAAGTACTTTGCCCCAACGAAGCAGGTGAGGTTGTCAATCTCACCGGCTTGCTGTAACAAAGGATTAGATGTATAGTGTGGATGATGATTGTTTGCGAGAAAACGGTAGAACAGATATTGCGGTAGATTGTATTTCGGTATAGAGAATTGGACCGGGGTCCACGAGTTCACTAGAGGTGTCTCTCCCATAAGATAAACAGCATGTTGGGTGAACAAATTACGGTTGGGCAATTGACAAATAAAGAGGGCATGACCATGCACATACATATTATGATGAGTATTGTGAGATTTAATTGGGCATTACGACAAAGTACATAGACCGCCATCCGGCATGCATCTATGCCTAAAAAGTCCACCTTCGGGTTATCATCCGAACCCCCTCCGGTATTAAGTTGCTAACAACGAGACAATTGCATTAAGTATTGCGCGTAATGTAATCGGTAACTATATCCTTGAACATAGCACTAATGTTTTATCCCTAGTGGCAACGGCACATCCATAATCTTAGAGATTTCGTCACTTCCCAGATTCACGGAGACATGAACCCACTATCGAGCATAAATACTCCCTCTTGGAGTTACAAGCATCTACTTGGCCGGAGCATCTACTAGTAACGGAGAGCATGCAAGATCATAAACAACACATAGACATAACTTTGATAATCAACATAACAAGTATTCTCTATTCATCGGATCCCAACAAACGCAACATATAGAATTACAGATAGATGATCTTGATCATGTTATGCAGCTCACAAGATCCGACAATGAAGCACAATGGGGAGAAGACAACCATCTAGCTACTGCTATGGACCCATAGTCCAGGGGTAGACTACTCACACATCACTCCGGAGGCGACCATGGCGGCGTAGAGTCCTCCGAGGAGATGAATCCCCTCTCCGGTAGGGTGCCGGAGGCGATCTCCTGAATCCCCGAGATGGGATTGGCGGCGGCGGCGTCTCGATGGGTTTTCCGTATCGTGGCTCTCGGTACTGGGGGTTTCGCGACGGAGGCTTTAAGTAGGCGGAAGGGCAGGTCAGGAGGCGGCATGAGGGGCCCACACCATAGGCCGCGCGGCCAGGGGCCAGGCAGCGCCGCCCTAGGGTTTGGCCACCTCGTGGCCCCACTCCGTCTCCTCTTCGGTCTTCTGGAAGCTTCGTGGCAAAATAGGACCCTGGGCGTTGATTTCGTCCAATTCCGAGAATATTTCGTTACTAGGATTTCTGAAACCAAAAACAGCAGAAAACGGCAAGCGGCACTTCGGCATCTTGTTAATAGGTTAGTTCCGAGAAAATGCACGAATATGACATAAAGTGTGCATAAAACATGTAGATATCATCAATAATGTGGCATGGAACATAAGAAATTATCGATACGTTGGAGACGTATCAGCATCCCCAAGCTTAGTTATGCTCGTCCCGAGCAGGTAAAACGATAACAAAGATAATTTCAGGAGTGACATGCCATCATAACCTTGATCATACTATTTGTAAAGCATATGTAGCGAATGCAGCGATCAAAACAATGTATATGACATGAGTAAACAAGTGAATCATATAGCAAAGACTTTTCATGAATAGCACTTCAAGACAAGCATCAATAAGTCTTGCATAAGAGTTAACTCATAAAGCAATAATTCAAAGTAAAGGCATTGAAGCAACACAAAGGAAGATTAAGTTTCAGCGGTTGCTTTCAACTTGTAACATGTATATCTCATGGATATTGTCAACATAGAGTAATATAATAAGTGCAATATGCAAATATGTAGGAATCAATGCACAGTTCACACAAGTATTTGCTTCTTGAGGTGGAGAGAAATAGGTGAACTGACTCAACAATGAAAATAAAAGAATGGTCCTCCATAGAGGAAAAGCATCGATTGCTATATTTGTGCTAGAGCTTTGATTTTGAAAACATGAAACAATTTTGTCAACGGTAGTAATAAAGCATATGTATCATGTAAATTATATCTTACAAGTTGCAAGCCTCATGCATAGTATACTAATAGTGCCCGCACCTTGTCCTAATTAGCTTGGACTACCGGATCATCGCAATGCACATGTTTTAACCAAGTGTCACAAAGGGGTACCTCTATGCCGCTTTGTACAAAGGTCTAAGGAGAAAGCTCGCATTGGATTTCTCGCTATTGATTATTCTCAACTTAGACATCCGTACCGGGACAACATAGACAACATATAATGGACTCCTCTTTTATGCATAAGCATGTAACAACAATTAATAATTTTCTCATCTGAGATTGAGGATATATGTCCAAAACTGAAACTTCCACCATGGATCATGGCTTTAGTTAGCGGCCCAATGTTCTTCTCTAACAATATGCATGCTTAACCATAAGGTGGTAGATCTCTCTTACTTCGAGACAAGACAAACATGCATAGCAACTCACATGAAATTCAACAAAGAATAGTTGATGGCGTCCCCGAAACATGGTTATCGCACAACAAGCAACTTAATAAGAGATAAAGTGCATAAGTACATATTCAATACCACAATAGTTTTTAAGCTATTTGTCCCATGAGCTATATATTGCAAAGGTGAATGATGGAATTTTTAAAGGTAGCACTCAAGCAATTTACTTTGGAATGGCGGAGAAATACCATGTAGTAGGTAGGTATGGTGGACAGAAATGGCATAGTGGTTGGCTCAAGTATTTTGGATGGATGAGAAGTATTCCCTCTCGATACAAGGTTTAGGCTAGCAAGGCTATTTGAAACAAACACAAGGATGAACCGGTGCAGCAAAACTCACATAAAAGACATATTGTAAACATTATAAGAATCTACACCGTCTTCCTTGTTGTTCAAACTCAATACTAGAAATTATCTAGACCTTAGAGAGACCAAATATGCAAACCAAATTTTAGCATGCTCTATGTATTTCTTCATTAATGGGTGCAAAGTATATGATGCAAGAGCTTAAACATGAGCACAACAATTGCCAAGTATCACATTATCCAAGACATTTATAGCAATTACTACATGTATCATTTTCCAATTCCAACCATATAACAATTTAACGAAGAAGAAACTTCGCCATGAATACTATGAGTAGAAACTAAGGACATACTTGTCCATATGCTACAGCGGAGCGTGTCTCTCTCCCATAAAGTGAATGCTAGGATCCATTTTATTCAAACAAAACAAAAACAAAAACAAACCGGCGCTCCAAGAAAAGTACATAAGATGTGATGGAATAAAAATATAGTTTCAGGGGAGGAACCTGATAATGTTGTTTATGAAGAAGGGGATGCCTTGGGCATCCCCAAGCTTAGACGCTTGAGTCTTCTTAGAATATGCAGGGGTGAACCACCGGGGCATCCCCAAGCTTAGAAGCTTTCACTCTCCTTGATCATGTTGCATCATACTCCTCTCTTGATCCTTGAAAACTTCCTCCACACCAAACTTAGAACAACTCATTAGAGGGTTAGTGCACAATAAAAATTAACATGTTCAGAGGTGACATAATCATTCTTAACACTTCTGGACATTGCATAAAGCTACTGGACATTAATGGATCAAAGAAATTCATCCAACATAGCAAAAGAGGCAATGCGAAATAAAAGGCAGAATCTGTCAAAACAGAACAGTTCGTATTGACGAATTTTAAAATGGCACCAGACTAGCTCAAATGAAAATGCTCAAATTGAATGAAAGTTGCGTACATATCTGAGGATCACTCACGTAAATTGGCATAATTTTCTGAGTTACCTACAGAGAATTTTGCCCAGATTCGTGACAGCAAAGAATTCTGAAACTGCGCAGTAATCCAAATCTAGTATGAACTTTACTATCAACGATTTTACTTGGCACAATAAAACACTAAACTAAGATAAGGAGAGGTTTCTACAGTAGTAAACAACTTCCAAGACACAAAATAAAAACCAAGTACTGTAGTAAAAACCATGGGTTGTCTGCCATAAGCGCTTTTCTTTAACGCCTTTCAGCTAGGCGCAGAAAGTGTGTATCAAGTATTATCAAGAGGTGAGGCATTGATATCATAGGCTCCCCCATCTGTAGTGGTACTAAGGGCTTTGTCAATTTTAGGCCTATAGTAATATTTCTTTGGTTTGGGCACTTTACAGACATACATAAACTTTTGCTCCTTACCCACATAAGCTTTTTCTCTAAACTTTATAGATGAAAAGGTTGAACCCAAGGTTCCCATAGCTTTTTCAAGCTCACCAATCCTATTGATTTGATCATCATGGACAACACAAGTTCCTAGGACACTAATTCTTTCATCAATTCCTCCTAAGGATTTATCAAGTTCATCAGTTTTATCAAGTAACATCTCCAATTTAGTTTCTACACTCGGAAATTTTTTCTCTATGGTTTCCAATTTTTTCATAACATCCTCAAGAGAGATTTCAATTTTAGTTTCATTAACAGGTGGTGTTCCAAATAAACTCTCAATAATGCAACTAGCTTCTAAAGCGGGAGCGCCCTAGGAAGTTACCTCCAGCGAGACAATCAAGAACATATCTATTCCAGCTAGAGATACCAACATAAAAATTCCACGAGTAGGATAGTGGTGGAGTGTTTCTTAGTGCACCTATTATGGGCATCACTGATTCTATACCAAGCATCTTTTAAACATTCTCCCCCTTGTTGCTTAAATGAACGAACTTCAACTTCAGGATTACTCATTTCAGCAGTAGTAAATAAAGCAAACTAGATAAAGTAAATGCAAGTAACTAATTTTTTTGTGTTTTTGATATAGCAAACAAGATAGCAAGTAAAACTAGCAACTAATTTTTTTGTATTTTGATTTAGTGCAGCAAACAAAGTAGTAAATAAAACTAAGCAAGACAAAAAAAAGTAAAGAGATTGAGATGTGGAGACTCCCCTTGCAGCGTGTCTTGATCTCCCCGGCAACGGCGCCAGAAATTTGCTTGATGCGTGCAGTTGACACGTCCCTTGGGAACCCCAAGAGGAAGGTGTGATGCGCACAGCGGCAAGTTTCCCTCAGTAAGAAACCAAGGTTTAATCGAACCAGTAGGAGTCAAGAAGCACGTTGAAGGTTGATGGTGGCGGAATGTAGTGCGGCGCAACACCAGAGATTCCGGCGCCAACGTGGAACCTGCACAACACAACCAAAGTACTTTGCCCCAACGAAACAGTGAGGTTGTCAATCTCACCGGCTTGCTGTAACAAAGGATTAGATGTATAGTGTGGATGATGATTGTTTGCAGAAAACGAGTAGAACGAGTATTGCGGTAGATTGTATTTCAGTATAGAGAATTGGACCGGGGTCCACGGTTCACTAGAGGTGTCTCTCCCATAAGATAAACAGCATGTTGGGTGAACAAATTACGAGTTGGGCAATTGACAAATAAAGAGGGCATGACCATGCACATACATATTATGATGAGTATTGTGAGATTTAATTGGGCATTACGACAAAGTACATAGACCGCCATCCAGCATGCATCTATGCCTAAAAAGTCCACCTTCGAGGTTATCATCCGAACCCCCTCCGAGTATTAAGTTGCTAACAACAGACAATTGCATTAAGTATTGCGCGTAATGTAATCAGTAACTATATCCTTGAACATAGCACTAATGTTTTATCCCTAGTGGCAACAGCACATCCATAATCTTAGAGATTTCTGTCACTTCCCCAGATTCACGGAGACATGAACCCACTATCGAGCATAAATACTCCCTCTTGGAGTTACAAGCATCTACTTGGCCGAGCATCTACTAGTAACGGAGAGCATGCAAGATCATAAACAACACATATACATAACTTTGATAATCAACATAACAAGTATTCTCTATTCATCGGATCCCAACAAACGCAACATATAGAATTACAGATAGATGATCTTGATCATGTTATGCAGCTCACAAGATCCGACAATGAAGCACAATGGGGAGAAGACAACCATCTAGCTACTGCTATGGACCCATAGTCCGAGGGGTAGACTACTCACACATCACTCCGGAGGTGACCATGGCGGCGTAGAGTCCTCCGGGAGATGAATCCCCTCTCCGGCGAGGGTGCCGGAGGCGATCCCTGAATCCCCCGAGATGGGATTGGCGGCGGCGGCGTCTCAGTAAGGTTTTCCGTATCGTGGCTCTCGGTACTGGGGGTTTCGCGACGGAGGCTTTAAGTAGGCGGAAGGGCAGGTCAGGAGGTGGCACGAGGGGCCCACACCATAGGGCCGCGCTGCCAGGGGCCAGGCCGCACCGCCCTAGGGTTTGGCCACCTCGTGGCCCCACTTCGTCTCCTCTTCGGTCTTCTGGAAGCTTCGTGGCAAAATAGGACCCTGGGCGTTGATTTCGTCCAATTCCGAGAATATTTCGTTACTAGGATTTCTGAAACCAAAAACAGCAGAAACGACAAGCGGCACTTTGGCATCTTGTTAATAGGTTAGTTCCAGAAAATGCACGAATATGACATAAAGTGTGCATAAAACATGTAGATATCATCAATAATGTGGCATGGAACATAAGAAATTATCGATACATTGGAGACGTATCAATGACATAAAGTGTGCATAAAACATGTAGATATCATCAATAATGTGGCATGGAACATAAGAAATTATCGATACGTCGGAGACGTATCAGCATCCCCAAGCTTAGTTCTGCTCGTCCCGAGCAGGTAAACGATAACAAAGATAATTTCTGAAGTGACATGCCATCATAACCTTGATCATACTATTTGTAAAGCATATGTAGTGAATGCAGCGATCAAAACAATGTATATGACATGAGTAAACAAGTGAATCATATAGCAAAGACTTTTCATGAATAGCACTTCAAGACAAGCATCAATAAGTCTTGCATAAGAGTTAACTCATAAAGCAATAATTTAAAGTAAAGGCATTGAAACAACACAAAGGAAGATTAAGTTTCAGCGGTTGCTTTCAACTTGTAACATGTATATCTCATGGATATTGTCAACATAGAGTAATATAATAAGTGCAATATGCAAGTATGTAGGAATCAATGCACAGTTCACACAAGTGTTTGCTTCTTGAGGTGGAGAGAAATAGGTGAAGCTGACTCAACAATGAAAGTAAAAGAATGGTCCTCCATAGAGGAAAAGCATCGATTGCTATATTTGTGCTAGAGCTTTGATTTTGAAAACATGAAACAATTTTGTCAACGGTAGTAATAAAGCATATGTATCATGTAAATTATATCTTACAAGTTGCAAGCCTCATGCATAGTATACTAATAGTGCCCGCACCTTGTCCTAATTAGCTTGGACTACCGGATCATCGCAATGCACATGTTTTAACCAAGTGTCACAAAGGGGTACCTCTATGCCGCTTGTACAAAGGTCTAAGGAGAAAGCTCGCATTGGATTTCTCGCTATTGATTATTCTCAACTTAGACATCCATACCGGGACAACATAGACAACGAGATAATGGAATCCTCTTTTATGCATAAGCATGTAACAACAATTAATAATTTTCTCATTTGAGATTGAGGATATATGTCCAAAGCTGAAACTTCCACCATGGATCATGGCTTTAGTTAGCGGCCCAATGTTCTTCTCTAACAATATGCATGCTTAACCATAAGGTGGTAGATCTCTCTTACTTCGAGACAAGGCGAACATGCATAGCAACTCACATGATATTCACCTCTCTCCCCCAAACCCTAGCGGTCTCTCTCCACCACATCCCGCACGCTTAAGCGAAGCTCCGCCGGATTTCTCCACCACCACCGACACCACGCCGTCGTGCTGTCGGATTCAAGAGGAGCTACTACTTCCGCTGCCCGCCGGAACGGGGAGGTGGACGTCGTCTTCATCAACAACCGAACGTGTGACCGAGTACGGAGGTGCTGCCCGTTCGTGGCGCCGGAAGCGATCGTGATCAAGATCTTCTACGCGCTTTTGCAAGCGGCAAGTGAACGTCTACCGCAGCAACAAGAGCCTCATCTTGTAGGCTTTGGAATCTCTTCAAGGGTGAGACTCGATATCCCCTCGTTGCTACCGTCTTCTAGATTGCATCTTGGCTTGGATTGCGTGTTCGCGGTAGGAAAATTTTTGTTTTCTATGCAACGTTTTTCCTTCAAAAACATGTGAGTATCATCAATAAAGTAGCATGGAACATAAGAAATTATAGATACGTTTGGGACGTATCAAGCATCCCCAAGCTTAGTTCCTACTCGCCCTCGAGTAGGTAAACGATAACAAAGATAATTTCTGAAGTGACATGCTATCATAATCTTGATCAATACTATTGTAAAGCATATGAGATGAATGCAGCGATTCGAAGCAATGGTGAAGATAATGAGTAAACAAATGAATCATATAGCAAAGACTTTTCATGAATAATACTTTCAAGACAAGCATCAATAAGACTTGCATAAGAGTTACTCATAAAGCAATAAATTCAAAGTAAAGGTATTGAAGCAACACAAAGGAAGATATAAGTTTCAGCGAGTTGCTTTCAACTTCAACATGTATATCTCATGGATAATTGTCAACACAATGTAATATAACAAGTGCAATAGGTAAACATGTAAGAATCAATGCACACAGTTCATACAAGTGTTTGCTTCTGAGATAGAAAGAATATGTAAACTTACTCAACAATAAAGTAGAAGATAGGCCCTTCGCAGAGGGAAGCATGGATTACTATATTTGTGCTAGAGCTTTTCATTTTGAAAACATAGAAACAATTTTGTCAACGGTAGTAATAAAGCATATGTGTTATGTATAAGACATCCTATAAGTTGCAAGCCTCATGCATAGTATACCAATAGTGCTCGCACCTTGTCCTAATTAGCTTGGACACTACAACAAAAAGAGCATGTAAGGACACCAAATTTATATGCTAAAGACGCTTAATTTCATCTCTACACGACCGTAGAGTCGCTATGTAAAGCGTCCTAGAAACGTCTCCTTATGCACCGTCTCAAGATATGTAAAGACGCGATGGGTAGCGTGTTTACAGAAGGATGAGACGTTTTATAAAGCATCCCTATGATTATATAGACGTTTTGTATATGCCCTTAAGCACTGTCTCTAGTCATGTTGAGCCGGTTTATTTCGTTTTAAACAACCGTGATACATTCTCGTTTTTAATATTATTTATTTTTATTTGGCATAGCCGGTAATTACAACTTCAATCAATACTATTCTTTTAATTTATATTAGGAACATAAAAAAATCTGAAAGTACAAAAATATACTTATTTCCTTGGACAAACTGTATTTTACAATCAAACAGTGGACTCATTACAAAAAGCTGAGCCTCGACAGGACAAAATCCCTTACATCCTACAAAATAAAACAAGAACTCGACTAGACATACTTTGTCGATCTAGTTGGAATCTATCTATGTAAACAACAGTATACAAGCTCTATCATAACAACTCTGTAGCGTTCCATTGCATTTTTGTTGTGTAGCTTCAAGATCATCGGAAAGGGTCACCCTGCAAAGAAAGGTAAAATAAAATATTAATTGATTAACTAGAAAGCCTCATTAGTAAGTCTCAATTTTCAACAAGAAAAACCAGTAAGAGAAATTTACAATGTCTTTCTGGAAACTCGTGAGTCTCACATTGTGAGACCTACTTGAAATTTACAATGTGAGACATAGTTGAAATTTACAATATATATAAGAAGAGTAAATACTGTGTTGAAAATGTATGTGATGTTTTTCTGCAAACTCGTGAGTCATGAGAACTGAGAACTGTGGTTTGCTACCTCGGATCAGTTTTAGATAGAGATAAGTTTATGGTTCCATAGACTGCTATCAAGCAACCAACACATCCTGCACTGGCTAAGAAACATAATTTGGAAGATTCATAACCAAAATGAAACTGCATAGACGTTAAGTTATTCCCAACCTCAAGACCTCAACCTCGAAGCATTAGCATAGATAGCACCACTAAAGTAGTACATAAATAATACCAGAATTTTATCATCAGAGGCAGTATCCGCAACATATGAGCATCATCTCTTCACTTTGATATTTGAGCTCCTTGTTTGCACAGTGCAGATCTACATGAGAAAATACTAAACAACATGCAGACATAATCTAAAATTTAGTGGTTGCATTTATAGTTCTATAAAAATAAAGAAGGGTGTGGTAGAAGTAGAACCATAGAACATGGGAGATTCAGTATGTGAAGCATGTCCATCTACATCGAACAGAATCTGATATCAATAAGAGATTGACAAATCTTGCTCAGGATTGGTACACTTCATCATCATCTAATCAATTGATGGACAACAAATTTAATCAAAAGGTTATAAAACAGCCTGTAATGCATCTAGCTGAGATTTTGAATTCGTGAGAGGGGATGAATCTTGTGGAGGTTTCATACCTTGCGCTATCATTTGCAAATTCGGACAGCAACAAAACTTCATAAAAACAGTAGTGTAATAGCCCAGCTTCCGGAAACCTGATGCCATATTGTAGCAGTTAACCCAAATCAGAGAAATTTCATGTTACTGAAATTACCAAACAACTTGTATGTATGTATATAGGATGGAAGGAAAGAAACGGTGATCAAACCTTTCTACGACGCCCTGTGTGATCCGGAAATACCACAGGCTGCACAATTAAGTGGTTTCTCCACGTAGGAGATGTGGAGTTGGTCGGTTGCAGAGCGACGTAAAGAGAAAGAGCGATACCTCTAACCTGGGCGTCCGTGGGAAGAGAGACGGCGACGCCGACGGCGGTGACGGGGAGAGACGAGCAGCAGGGTGGGCGCCATCGAAAGTCTCTGTAGATGGGCGGGCCAGAGATCCAATCGCGCGTGGATGGGAACCGGCGGCGGCATATGCTTTTTTCCTTCTCATATCTGATTGGGTACTTGTGTGGGAATTGGGAGTAGGCGTGAATCATGGAGTTGACTAGGGTTACCAGACGTGGTGTTGGGTTTTCTCAAAAAAAAAAAAAGGACAATGTGTAGAAACATGTGACGCCTTGTACAACGTCTCAAATAACGTCTTTACGCACTCATTCGGATTGAAACTAGAGACGAATGTGAAAGCGTCATAGGTAGAACGTCCTTACGTGCTTATTTTCTTGTAGTGGGATTAACATGGATTATCATTGCATAGCATATGTTTCAACCAAGTGTCACAAAGGGGTACCTCTATGCCGCATGTACAAAGGTCCAAGGAGAAAGCTCGCATTGGATTTCTCGCTTTTGATTATTCTCAACTTAGACATCCATACCGGGACAAATAGGCAAAAGATAATGGACTCCTCTTTAATGCATAAGCATTCAACAACAGTTAATATTCTCATATGAGATTGAGGATTGATTGTCCAAACTGAAACTTCCACCATGAATCATGGCTTTAGTTAGCGGCCCAATGTTCTTCTCTAACAATATGCATACTCAAACCATTTGATCATGAAAATCGCCCTTACTTCAGACAAGACGAACATGCATAGCAACTCACATGATATTCAACAAAGGTAAAAGTTGATGGCGTCCCCAGAAACATGGTCAAGCAACTTATTAAGAAATAGGACACATAAGTACATATTCTTCACCACAATAGTTTTTAAGGCTATTTTCCCATGAGCTATATATTGCAAAGACAAAGGAATAGAATTTTTAAAGGTAGCACTCAAATAATTTACTTTGGAATGGCAGAGAAATACCATGTAGTAGGTAGGTATGATGGACACAAATGGCATAGTTTTTGGCTCAAGGATTTGGATGCACGAGAAGAATTCCTCTCAATACAAGGCTAGGCTAGCAAGGTTGTTTGAAGCAAACTCAAGTATAAAAAGGTGCAGCAAGACTCACATATGAACATATTGTAAGTATTATAAGACTTTACATCGTCTCCTTGTTGTTCAAACACCTTAACCAGAAAATATCTAGACTCTAGAGACCAATCATGCAAACCAAATTTTAACAAGCTCTATGTAGTTCTTCATTAATAGGTACAAAGTACATGATGCAAGAGCTTAAACATGATCTATATGAGCACAACAATTGCCAAGTATCAAATTATTGAAGACATTATACCATTTACCACATGAAGCATTTTCTGTTTCCAACCATATAACAATGAACGAAGTAGTTCAACTTTCGCAATGAACATTAAGAATAAAGCTAAGAATTTTATGTGTTCATACGAAACAGCGGAGCGTGTCTCTCTCCCAAACAAAGAATGCTAGGATCCGAATTTATTCAAACAAAAAACAAAAATAAAAACAAACAGACGCTCCAAGTAAAGCACATAAGATGTGACGGAATAAAAATATAGTTTCACTAGAGGTGACCTGATAAGTTGTCGATGAAGAAGGGATGCTTTGGGCATTCCCAAGCTTAGATGCTTGAGTCTTCTTAAAATATGCAGGGATGAACCACAGGGGCATCCCCAAGCTTAGACTTTTCACTATTCTTGATCATATTGTATCATCCTCCTCTTTTGACCCTTGAAAACTTTCTCCACACCAAACTCAAAACAATCTCATTAGAGGGTTAGTGCATAATTGAAAATTCATATATTCAGAGGTGACATAATCATTCTTAACACTTCTGGACATTGCACAAAGCTACTGAAAGTTAATGGAACAAAGAAATCCATCAAACATAGCAAAACAGGCAATGCGAAATAAAAGGCAAAATCTGTCAAAACAAAACAGTCTGTAAAGACGAATTTTTTAGGGGCACTGGACATGCTCAGATGAAAATGCCCAAATTGAATGAAAGTTGCGTACATATCTGAGGATCACGCACGTAAATTGGCAGATTTTTATAAATTTTATACAGCAGTGGCGGCTCAATTTCGTGACAGCAAGAAATCTGTTCCTGCGCAGTAATCCAAATCTAGTATTGACTTTACTATCAAAGACTTTACTTGGCACAACAATGCAATAAAATAAAGATAAGGAGAGCATGCTACAGTAGTAACAACTTTCAAGACTCAAATATAAAACAAAGTGCAGAAGTAAAATAATGGGTTGTCTCCCATAAGCGCTTTTCTTTAACGCCTTTCAGCTAGGCGCAGAAAGTGTGTATCAAGTATTATCAAGAGATGAAGCATCAACAGAGGGGTTTGGAGTTTTCTCAACTATGCATTGTATCTTATCTATGTAAGTTTCAGAGGCTCATTTGTCATTACTTTTAGGCTTGCTATTCTCATCAAACAAATTTTCAGGAACAAGCCAACCATAGTTATTTTCTAGAGCTTCATGCATTCCTAGGAGCTTACTAGGTATCGGTACTTTAATCTCCCCACCATCATTAACATTATTAGTGTACTTTATTCTATCCATGTCAATCTTTTCAAGTGTTCTTGCAACATCGGTATAAAAGCCAAGCCTCTTATGCTTAATAAAAACTTTTCTAGCTTCTTTAGCTATATTTTCAAATTCTCTAAGAAGGACTTCTAAAACAAAATCTCTCTTTTCTCCCCTTTCCATATCAGAGAGCGTAAGAAACATATGTTGAATTATAGGATTACGATTAACGCACCTAGTTTCCAACATGCGTACTAAAGAGGCAGTAGCACTTTCATAAGTAGGAACAACTTTTACCAAGGATCTATCTTCAAAATCTTCAACCTTACTAACATGAGTGAAAAATGCTTCTATATTATCTCTTCCAATGATAGACCCTCGTCCTACCGGTATGTCTTTTAGAGTGTACTTAGGAGGAAACATGATGAAATAAACAAAAGGTAAATAAAGTAAATGCAAGTAACTAATTTTTTTGTGTTTTTAATATGGAGAACAAGACAGTAAATAAAGTAAAACTAGCAACTAATTTTTTTGTGTTTTTGATAATAGAGCAAACAAAGCAGCAAATAAAATAAAGTAAAGCAAGACAAAAATAAAGTAAAGAGATTGGATGTGGGAGACTCCCCTTGCAGCGTGTCTTGATCTCTCCGGCAACGGCGCCAGAAAACAGTTGCTGGCGTGTAGTTGACGTGGGAGTTAGAAATCTTTGTGGTGTAACTTTTCTTCAGTTCCCCGGCAACGGCGCCAGAAAACAGTCTTGATGGCGCGTAGTCGACTTGTCCGTTGGGAACCCCAAGAGGAAGGTGTGATGCGCACAACAGTAAGTTTTCTCTCAGTAAGAAACCAAGGTTATCGAACCAGTAGGAATCAAGGAACACGTGAAGGTTGTTGGTGGCGGAGTGTAGTGCGGCGCAACACCAGGGATTCCTGCGCCAACGTGGAACCCGCACAACACAATCAAAGTACTTTGCCCCAACGTAACGAGTGAGGTTGTCAATCTCACCGGCTTGCTTTGTAAACAAAGGATTAGATGTATAGTGTGGATGATGATGATTGTTTGCGAAGAACGGTAAAGAACAATTGCAGTAGATTGTATTTCGGATGTAAAGAATGGACCGGGGTCCACAGTTCACTAGTGGTGTCTCTCCCATAAGATAAATAGCATGTTGGGTAAACAAATTACGGTTGGGCAATTGACAAATAAAGAAGGCATAACAATGCACATACATATATCATGATGAGTACTATGAGATTTAATCGAGGGCATTACGAAAAAGTACATAGACCGCTATCCAGCATGCATCTATGCCTAAAAAGTCCACCTTCAGGTTATCATCCGAACCCCCTCAAGTATTAAGTTGCAAACAACAGACAATTGCATTAAGTATGGTGCGTAATGTAATCAACACAAATATCCTTAGACAAAGCATCGATGTTTTATCCCTATTGGCAACAACACATCCTCAACCTTAGAACTTTCTGTCACTATTCCAGATTCAATGGAGGCATGAACCCACTATCGAGCATAAATACTCCCTCTTGGAGTCACAAGTATCAACTTGGCCAGAGCATCTACTAGGAACGGAGAGCATGCAAGAACATAAACAACATATATGATAGATTGATAATCAACTTGACATAGTATTCAATATTCATCGGATCCCAACAAACACAACATGTAGCATTACAGATAGATGATCTTGATCATGATAGGCAGCTCACAAGATCTAACATGATAGCATGATGAGGAGAAGACAACCATCTAGCTACTGCTATGGACCCATAGTCCAGGGGTGAACTACTCACACATCGATCCGGAGGTGATCATGGCGATGAAGAGACCTCCGGGAGATGATTCCCCTCTCCGCCAAGGTGCCGGAGGCGATCTCCTGAATCCCCCGAGATGGGATTGGCGGCAGCGGCGTCTCTGGAAGGTTTTCTGTATCATGGCTCTCGGTACATGGGTATTCGCGATGAAGGCTTTAAGTAGGCGGAAGGGCAGAGTCGGGGGCGTCACGAGGGGCCCACACACCAGGGCCGCGCCGCCCTGTTGTGTCGCCACCTCGTGGCCCCACTTCGTATCTCCCTCGGTCTTCTGGAAGCTTCGTGGAAAAATAGGACCCTGGGCGTTGATTTCGTCCAATTCCGAGAATATTTCCTTACTAGGATTTCGAAACCAAAAACAGCGAGAAAACAACAAGCTGGCTCTTCGTCATCTTGTTAATAGTTTAGTG